>NC_085138.1:397773507-397948507 GCF_035046485.1 Aedes albopictus | reverse complement strand
GCTAAGAATAACACTACGGACCGCCTGTTCCGGTGGTAAGAATCCACCAACAGGTGACCCCTAATTCATGGTGTGATGCGGCTTTATGCTTACCGTGCCTAGGAATGAATGGCTAGGGGGGTCTAATAAAAACCTAACCGCTAACGGAGCCTGTGGAGTACCAGGGCGCCCTCCACAGTATGTAGCCCTTACTGCGCTAACCGGAGCAATGGTGCAGTGGACCTTGTGTTTCTCCGAGACAATCAGCTGCCCTTCTTTAGTCTCACTTGAGGCTAAATAAGGGCGGGATTATGAAGATGTTGTTAATTAGTTTAAATTTTCACCTATATGGTTTCGCATTATGCGATTTACACAGTGTATTCTGTGTATCCTCGCCTTTGGCGTTTTCCAATCGATACCGATTTGGTTTTATTGTTGCTGTTCTTTGTTGTGCTGCTGTTGCGAAGAGTTTAATCTTACCTAGTTTGGGTAGTGGCTACGGTTAGGATAGCTCAGATCAATCTTCAGCATAAAAGAACAGCAACGATCAATCTTTGCAGACTTATGCAAAATGGTACAGCCCAAGTGGCCTTGGTACAAGAACCTTACTTTCGTAAGGGAAATTTCTATCTAGGAAACCTTGTGAACCCGGTGTTTGCCACTTTCAGTAAACATGAAATGGCAAACTCGCGTGTCATGCCTCGAGCCTGTGTGCTTGTCAACAACGCAATAGTTGCTACACTCATCTCTGAACTAACCACCAGAGATATATGTGCTATCACAATTGATGTATCTGTTGGAAACCTCAACAGGAAATACGTCTATTGTTCTGTGTATTTACCACATGATGAACCATCCCCTACGGATGCTTTCAAACAAGTCATCGCATACTGCACTTCAAAAGGCCTTCCGCTAATTGTTGGCAGTGATGCTAATGCTCACCATATCATCTGGGGCAGCTCAGACATTAACTTGAGAGGCTCCAGTTTGATGGAGTACTTAAGTAGTACAGATCTTGCATTACTTAACATAGGCAACCGCCCAACCTTCATGGTATCTGCTAGAGAAGAAGTGTTAGATATAACGCTTTGCTCTAGCAGAATTAGTCACGAGCTGACCAGTTGGCATGTGTCAGATGAAGAATCTTTATCTGACCATCGCTATATCTTTTTTGAACATTTAAATGTTACTTCGCAAACATTGCGTTTCAGGAATCCTCGGTCAACAAACTGGGATCTTTATACTGATTTGGTTGCAGCCAAATTTCATGGATATTCACCATCCATTGACACTCCAAGTGATTTAGATGATGCCGTTGATACTACAACGACCTTCATCATGGAAGCTTTTGAAGAAGCATGCCCTCTACGGTCTGTGAAGATCACAAGAGGAACCCCTTGGTGGAACTCTGATCTGGCGAAACTCAGGAAACAATGTAGAAAGAGTTGGAACAGACGACGTTCGGCTGGTTCGGAGGCTTTCAGGTCGGCTCGCAAGGCCTACAGGAAAGCTCTCCTGTCTGCTGAACGATCCGGCTGGAAAAACCTTTGTACAAATGTTTCCAGCTTGAGTGAAGTCAGTCGGTTAAACAAAATCCTTGCGAAATCTAAGGATTTCCGGGTGAACGAACTTCGTTTGCCAAATGGCGATCTGACTTCCTCTGATGAGGAAGTTCTGGAATGCTTATTCAGCACACACTTCCCTGGATGTGTGGATATTACATCTTCGGATGATCCTGATGTCTTTTCTTGTAGTTATGATTCTTTAGCTTCGGCTCGGAGTATTGTAACTATAGAATCGATTGAGTGGGCTCTTAATAGCTTTGCTCCTTTCAAATCTCCTGGGGCAGATGGGATTTATCCTATTTTGCTTCAGAAGGGATTTGATTATTTCAAACATGTTTTGAAAAAACTACTTGTTTGCAGTTTTGCTACAGGGTATATTCCCAAATCCTGGAGGGATATTACTGTAAAGTTTATTCCGAAAGTGGGTCGTGCGTCGTATGAAGAAGCAAAGAGTTTCAGACCTATCAGTTTGACCTCTTTTCTTCTGAAATGCTTAGAACGCATTGTGGATCATCATATCCGTGATGTTCATCTGGCCAACGTGCCTCTTCATGTGAACCAACATGCCTACCAATCTGGTAAGTCCACTGTGACTCTTTTACACAAGGTTGTTTACGATATCGAGAAAGCATTCGCTCAAAAGCAATCTTGTTTGGGTGTTTTCTTAGATATCGAGGGTGCCTTTGACAACGTGCCTTTCGATGCCATATTGGAAGCCGCACGGAGTCATGGTATATCTCCAATGATTTCCAATTGGATTCACCAAATGCTCAAAAACCGATATCTCTTCTCGACATTGCGTCTAGAAGGGATTAGGAAATTGAGTGTTTGTGGATGCCCCCAAGGGGGAGTCTTATCACCGCTTTTGTGGAATCTCGTAGCAGATACGCTATTGAGGCAACTCAATAATAGCGGTTTTCCTACTTATGGTTTTGCCGACGACTACCTAACATTGTTAGTTGGTATGTGCATCAGCACCCTTTTCGACCTGATGCAAAACGCCCTTCAGGTAGTTGAGGGTTGGTGTCGCCAATATGGCCTTTCGGTTAATCCGAGTAAAACATCTATTGTTCTTTTCACGGAAAGGCGAAACCGTAATGGCGTTCGACCTTTGCGTCTCTTTGATTCTGAAATCGATGTGACTGAACAGGTAAAGTACGTTGGAGTCATTCTTGATTCCAAGCTTTCCTGGACACCTCACATTGAGTTCAGAATCAAGAAAGCTTGTATGGCCTTCGGGCAATGCCGGCGTACTTTTGGTACAACTTGGGGTCTAAAACCCAAGTATATCAAATGGATTTACACAACTGTGGTTCGGCCAATATTGGCTTATAAATGTCTTGTGTGGTGGCAAAAGGGTGAAGTGAGAACGGTCCAATCAAAATTAGGCCATCTCCAAAGGATGTGCTTAATGGCGATGTCTGGAGCGTTCTCTTCAACTCCTACGGCAGCGCTAGAAGTTCTCTTTGACGTTGCCCCACTACACATTCATCTCAAACAAGAAGCCCTTTCTTGCACTTACCGGTTACGGGTACTCGGTCTACTAGAGGAAACTCCTGTGAACCGCAGTTCAACACACACCTCGTTGTTTCCACTTTTGGTGAATTGGGACAAAATTGTCCTTGCTCCAAGTGATCTTACAATTGCTTGTAATTTTCCATATAGGACATTTTCCACGAAATTCCCTTCCCGGGAAGAGTGGACATCTGGTTATCTGGAAAGAAGTATTTCAGACGGCATCGTATGTTACACTGATGGCTCCCTTCTCGAAGGTCGAGCAGGTGCTGGTGTTTATTCTCGTGAGCTAAGGCTGTATCAGTCTTATTCACTTGGTAGACACTGTACCGTTTTTCAGGCCGAAATCTTTGCTCTTATGTGCGGAGTGCAATCAGCACTTCAGCAGCACGTAATGGGCAAAGTAATATACTTCTGTTCAGATAGCCAGGCTGCTATTAAAGCACTTGCTTCGGCCAACTCCAGGTCGAAGATAGTTATCGCTTGTCGAACTCAAATCGAGGAGCTGAATTCAGCAAACGCTGTTCACCTTCTATGGGTACCTGGTCATTCTTCCATCGCTGGAAACGAATTGGCTGATGAGTTAGCTCGCTCTGGAGCATCACATGACTTCATTGGCCCTGAGCCAGCTATTCCGATATCGAAGTGTTGGATTAAGCTTCAGATTCACACCTGGGCTGTCACTCAACACAGACAATATTGGAATAGTTTGGAGTCATGTCGTCAAACCAAATTGTATAGTGCTGAGCCATCTCTACGGGTGGCGAAGTATCTAACTAATCTGTCTAAGCAGAATTGCAGCATGCTGGTCAAAGCATTGACTGGCCACTGCCGACTCAGCTATCACATGGCGAATATTCAGCAAGCTGATTCATTTGCCTGTGATAGCTGTGAATCCGATTATGGAACTTCGTATCATTTGATATGTAACTGTCCAGTTTTCGCGCAACTGCGTTTCCGAGTATTCGGTAAACACTTATTAAGTGAAACTGACTTCAGAAACCTGAATCTTCAGGATATTCTGTTGTTCTTAACCCGCTGTGGTAAAGAGCTATAGGCTCTCTTTCGCTTTATGCGTTATTACAGTGCCCTTTTCAGGGCGCTGTTTGAACCCATTGTGGTACGCTTGTGCGTTAGTACCCTCTTCCAGGGTATTTTTCCTATTTCCCTACCTGTCCCTATCCCCATCCAAATCCTTTTTCCTTCCTTTTCCCTCAGGTAGATGATGAAATAGGCTGTTATTTTGGCGATGGCACAAATGTCCCAAATGGAGGATAACGTGCCTCTGGAGCCGGCCTTCTGATACCTGATACCATCGGGTACGTGAAACGGAATCGACGGAACGAATGGTTCACGAAGAGTGCAGAACGATTTTGGAGGAGAAGAACGCAGCGAGGGCAGTAATGCTGCAGCAAGGGACTCGACAGAACGTGGAACGTTATGAACAGAAGCGGAAACAGCAGACCCACCTCTTTCGATAGAAAAAGCGCTGCCTGGAAGAAACGGAGTGTGAAGAAATGGAACTGCTGTGCCGTTCCCAAGAAACACGAAAGTTCTATCAGAAGCTCAACGCATCCCGAAACGGCTGCGTGCCGCGAGCCGAAATATGCAGGGATAAAGACGGAGGCATCTTGACGGACGGACCTGAGGTGATCGAAAGGTGGAAGCAGCACTTCGATCAGCACCTGAACGGCGTGGAGAACGTAGGCACGGGAGCCCACGGCAACGGAGGAAACGACGACGCCAGTGCAGCGGAAGACGGAAATGAACCAACTTCCACGCTGAGGGAAGTTAAGGATGCCATTCACCAGCTCAAAACCAACAAAGCAGCTGGTAAGGATGGTATCGCAGCTGAACTCATCAAGATGGGCCCAGAAAAGTTGGCCACCTGTCTGCATCGGCTGATAATCAGGATCTGGAAAAAAACGAGCATCTACCGGAACCGGAGGAGTGGAAGGAAGGGGTTATCTGCCCCATTCACAAGAAAGGCGACCATTTGGAATGTGAGAACTTCAGAGCGATCACTATTTTGAATGCTGCCTATAAAGTGCTATCCCAGATCATCTTCCGTCGTCTATCACCTAAAACGAATGAGTTCGTGGGAAGTTATCAAGCCGGCTTCATCGACGGTCGGTCGACAACGGACCAGATCTTTACCGTACGGCAAATTCTTCAGAAATGCCGTGAATACCAGGTCCCAACGCATCACCTGTTCATCGACTTCAAAGCGGCATACGACAGTATCGACCGCACAGAGCTATGGAGAATCATGGACGAAAACGGCTTCCTGGGAAGCTGACTAGACTGATTAAAGCAACGATAGACGGTGTGAAAAATTGCGTTAGGGTTTCGGCTGAACTGTCCAGTTCATTCGAATCTCGCCGGGGACTGCAACAAGGTGATGGACTCTCATGCCTACTCTTCAACATCGCTCTGGAAGGTGTGATGCGACGAGCCGGGCTCAACAACCGGGAAGCGATTTTAACAAAATCCGGTCTATTTGTGTGCTTTGCGGACGACATGGACATTATTGCTAGAACATTTGGAACGGTGGCAGAGCTGTACACCCGCCTGAAACGCGAATCAGCAAAGGTCGGACTGGTGGTGAATGCCTCAAAAACAAAGTACATGCTGGTAGGCGGAACCGAACACGACCGGATCCGTCTGGGTAGTAATGTTACGATAGTCGGGGATACTTTCGAGGTGGTGGAGGAATTCGTCTACCTCGGATCCTTACTGACGGCTGATAACAACGTGAGCCGGGAAATTCGGAGGCGCATAATCAGCGGAAGTCGGGCCTACTACGGTCTCCAGAAAAAACTGCGGTCGAAAAAGATTCACCCACGCACCAAATGTACCATGTACAAAACGCTAATAAGACCGGTGGTCCTCTACGGGCACGAGACATAGACCATGCTCGAGGAGGACCTGCAAGCACTCGGAGCTTTCGAGCGATGCGTGCTAAGGACAATCTTTGGCGGTGTGCAGGAAAACGGTGTGTGGCGGAGAAGGGTGAACCACGAGCTCGCTGCACTTTACGGCGAACCCAGCATCCAGAAGGTGGCAAAAGCCGGAAGGATACGGTGGGCAGGGAATGTTGCAAGAATGCCGGACAACAACCCTGCAAAGCTGGTGTTTGCAACTGATCCGGTTGGCACAAGAAGGCGTGGAGCGCAGAGAGCACGATGGGCGGACTAGGTGAAGCGTGACTTGGCGAGCATTGGGCGCGACCGAGGATGGAGAGCGGCAGCCACAAACCGAGTATTGTGGCGTACTATTGTTGATTATGTCTTGCATTAATGATGTTGAGCAAATAAATGTATGTGTGTATGTATTTATATATTTGTTTTATTTACCAGCCTCGGGCTAAAAATTCCATAAATCAAACTCATCAAAAGTAGCTCCTTATAATCAAGGATGGGAACACTCACTTGAAAAGAGTTACACTCACTTGCAGTTTTCTCAACTTCTGAGTTGAGCATGCAATCAAGAAACGATGTATGAACGACTTTTACTGAGTAGGGGTCGCACACGCATACCGAAGTTGTGAGGGAGCTGCGAAGGCAACTCTCCACGAGGTGAATGTAAATTACACTCACCTCGTGAAGAGTCGCTTTCACAGCTCTGTCCCGGCCTTGGGATTCATGTGCGACCCCTACTCTATTCGGCAAAGTCTTAGACGGAATCACAAGGCAAAAGTCGTTCATACATTGTTTCTTGATTGCACGCTTCTGAGCTGAGAAAATAGCAAATGAATGTAACTCGTTGCAAGTGAGTGTTCCCATCCCTGCTTATAATATTTACCTTTGCTAAACATAAGTGTACTGATTTTCTGGACTGTATGAAGACTTAGTGTTTGAATGTGTGGTGTGAATTAAATAAATACTTTGAAACAACTACATAATTTGTAAATAAAACAAACAAGTGGGGTTTTGCGGCTGTAGCATTCTTGAAACTTTTCTCTACTCGGGTATACAACCACCAATCGGTGGGAGGGCCAAGCTTTTGCCGAGTTCAATTCGAGTGCAGTGAAAACATTAGCCTTTTCGACATTTTTGCCGATGATGCCTGCGTCGTCGTCGTTGGTCGTCCTGTTGCCGTTTTACTTCCCATCTCTATCGCGCCGCCACGGACGAAGTCACAAGACTACTGACTAGCCCTTGCCTGATGGGCGGGGGCCGAAAATCAACCCTCCTCAGAAACAGTAGTGCCCCGAAAATCGGTTTTCGATTTGGCCTTTCAAAGCCAAAGAATAAAAACCCATTTTGACCGACACAGCACGTCACGTCAAAGTGTCAATCAAGCCAAAAACTGAGGCGAGAACGAATCATTCGTTCGTTCGTTCGTTCGATTGCGTTTGTTGAAACTGCTTGTGGTGTGGACTCTGGAAAACCGCAAGAAAAATAACCATTTCAAACAAACAGTTCGATTATCACTCACGCACACACAATTGTGTGCACACGTGACAAATTCTCTGACTTTAATCACATTTTAACGACCGACCGGTTGGGATGGGATGGGGGGAGGTGAACAGTATTTGCCATACTGGGAGGGTTACCAGATATGGGAAAGGCTCGTTGTTTTCCATTTCGGAGAATTTTAAATGGTAAACATATAGTAAGCCCTGTTTAGCTGATGATCGAGCTGTTATTGACTAAGATCATTATTTTTCGTCTTCTTCTTCTTGTTCTTGTTCTTGTTCTTGTTCTTGTTCTTGTTCTTGTTCTTGTTCTTGTTCTTGTTCTTGTTCTTGTTCTTGTTCTTGTTCTTGTTCTTGTTCTTGTTCTTGTTCTTGTTCTTGTTCTTGTTCTTGTTCTTGTTCTTGTTCTTGTTCTTGTTCTTGTTCTTGTTCTTGTTCTTGTTCTTGTTCTTGTTCTTGTTCTTGTTCTTGTTCTTGTTCTTGTTCTTGTTCTTGTTCTTGTTCTTGTTCTTGTTCTTGTTCTTGTTCTTGTTCTTGTTCTTGTTCTTGTTCTTGTTCTTGTTCTTGTTCTTGTTCTTGTTCTTGTTCTTGTTCTTGTTCTTGTTCTTGTTCTTGTTCTTGTTCTTGTTCTTGTTCTTGTTCTTGTTCTTGTTCTTGTTCTTGTTCTTGTTCTTGTTCTTGTTCTTGTTCTTGTTCTTGTTCTTGTTCTTGTTCTTGTTCTTGTTCTTGTTCTTGTTCTTGTTCTTGTTCTTGTTCTTGTTCTTGTTCTTGTTCTTGTTCTTGTTCTTGTTCTTGTTCTTGTTCTTGTTCTTGTTCTTGTTCTTGTTCTTGTTCTTGTTCTTGTTCTTGTTCTTGTTCTTGTTCTTGTTCTTGTTCTTGTTCTTGTTCTTGTTCTTGTTCTTGTTCTTGTTCTTGTTCTTGTTCTTGTTCTTGTTCTTGTTCTTGTTCTTGTTCTTGTTCTTGTTCTTGTTCTTGTTCTTGTTCTTGTTCTTGTTCTTGTTCTTGTTCTTGTTCTTGTTCTTGTTCTTGTTCTTGTTCTTGTTCTTGTTCTTGTTCTTGTTCTTGTTCTTGTTCTTGTTCTTGTTCTTGTTCTTGTTCTTGTTCTTGTTCTTGTTCTTGTTCTTGTTCTTGTTCTTGTTCTTGTTCTTGTTCTTGTTCTTGTTCTTGTTCTTGTTCTTGTTCTTGTTCTTGTTCTTGTTCTTGTTCTTGTTCTTGTTCTTGTTCTTGTTCTTGTTCTTGTTCTTGTTCTTGTTCTTGTTCTTGTTCTTGTTCTTGTTCTTGTTCTTGTTCTTGTTCTTGTTCTTGTTCTTGTTCTTGTTCTTGTTCTTGTTCTTGTTCTTGTTCTTGTTCTTGTTCTTGTTCTTGTTCTTGTTCTTGTTCTTGTTCTTGTTCTTGTTCTTGTTCTTGTTCTTGTTCTTGTTCTTGTTCTTGTTCTTGTTCTTGTTCTTGTTCTTGTTCTTGTTCTTGTTCTTGTTCTTGTTCTTGTTCTTGTTCTTGTTCTTGTTCTTGTTCTTGTTCTTGTTCTTGTTCTTGTTCTTGTTCTTGTTCTTGTTCTTGTTCTTGTTCTTGTTCTTGTTCTTGTTCTTGTTCTTGTTCTTGTTCTTGTTCTTGTTCTTGTTCTTGTTCTTGTTCTTGTTCTTGTTCTTGTTCTTGTTCTTGTTCTTGTTCTTGTTCTTGTTCTTGTTCTTGTTCTTGTTCTTGTTCTTGTTCTTGTTCTTGTTCTTGTTCTTGTTCTTGTTCTTGTTCTTGTTCTTGTTCTTGTTCTTGTTCTTGTTCTTGTTCTTGTTCTTGTTCTTGTTCTTGTTCTTGTTCTTGTTCTTGTTCTTGTTCTTGTTCTTGTTCTTGTTCTTGTTCTTGTTCTTGTTCTTGTTCTTGTTCTTGTTCTTGTTCTTGTTCTTGTTCTTGTTCTTGTTCTTGTTCTTGTTCTTGTTCTTGTTCTTGTTCTTGTTCTTGTTCTTGTTCTTGTTCTTGTTCTTGTTCTTGTTCTTGTTCTTGTTCTTGTTCTTGTTCTTGTTCTTGTTCTTGTTCTTGTTCTTGTTCTTGTTCTTGGTGAAACGTCTCCACTGAAACAAAACCTACATCTCAGCTCAGAGTTCTATGAGCACTAGCACAGTTACCAACTGAGAGTTTCCTCTGCCGACGACCATTTAGCATGTGTAACCAGACACCAAGACACTCTATACGTAAGAAAGTCAAAGAAATTTCCATTACGAAAAGACCATGGATCGACCTGGAATCGAGCACCCCATCCACATAATTATTTTACTGAATATCTGTGCGCTTACCGCTGCGGAAATTGTGGTACCTGTGCCAGTCTGCATGATCAAACTTCCACTTGGATCTTCTCAAGGTTCCAGGGTATTCTATTCTTGTTGAATAAGTCGGTAATTGACAGCCCCAAAGGACGTTTCCAGTCTAAGAACGTCTGGTAACTCTGTAACACAAAGTTGTTACTTTTCGTGGAAACCTAAAGCCATCATGGGGGGTGTTATGACTGTCGTTTTACACCAACCCTCGCTTCTCACATCATGGTCAAAGCATTTATCCTGCCTTTTGCGTTTCAATAATGTACCAACCCTTTCCACCGCAGGCAGTCAGTGGTGCCAGTGAAGGTGCTGATGATGATGATGGCGATGTTCACGTTTCCACTCAACTCAGCACACGTACCTAGGTACGTAAACGGACGCGCACTTCGACTACAGAACTCAAGCGCCCTCTCATCGCTTTTCCATCATATGCGCAACGACCGACCGACCGACCGGCGATTGTTATTTTTAGTTATTTTCAATTTCCCGAACACCACCCCTTTCGGTTTCCGGAGAACTTCCGGTGGACCGGAGCCGGTGCCGAGTGCCTAGGCTTTTGTCTCGGCGCATCCGGGACCGTGTGGTCCACCGTGTAGCACTCTCAGCAGGATCAACCCGGGTTCGTGTTTGTGCTAGGGACCTGTACCCCCACACACCCTCATAGCATCGCCGCCGCGCCGTATGGGGGAATATGCGAGCAATATCCGCTTTACCCAGAGGCTGCTCGTTTATTACCGCCTACGGGTGCGTATCTATGATTGAATTTATGGTCATTTGAATCGAGGTACAAAAATAGAAATTTGATGAAACAGCGGAAACCGTATATTGGTTTCGTTGGAAAGTGGACTTCAGTGGAAACTCAAATATCATGATTTGGGGTAGGGCTGATCACTACTCATAATTAACTGTGATTTTCTTGTATCCTGGAAAAGTTACTGATATTGCATAACAAAATGTAAAAAAAAACTCTAATTAATCCACCCAGCGGTGAGGGCACCTTTCTCGTGCCTTCGGAAACCCATCTCAACAAAACTCAACTGACATGAATATCGTTTTTTCATGTGGTAAAAAAATCCATTTCATGACATCAGAATTCATAAAATTTATTTGGCTTTTGATTTTTGTACCTCAAACTTCATCTTGAGTTTTGAGCCGCGATATCCTGGTTGCCATTTTTGGACTTCAAACACCTTCACAAACACCATGATGATGATGATGAATCTGTGCGTGTTAGTGGAATACCTTCTTTTCTTTCCAAAATTACCTAAAACTCAGCCGCCATTTTGAATTGTGACTCGCCATCTTGGATTCTATACGCAAATCTTGGATATTATTGTCGTCATTTTTGGACTTCTGACATCTTTGCCATACCAAATACATCAAATTGCATGGTTTTGAGCCTCACTTTGGTCACTGTCTTTGAACTCCAGACATCTTCTTCGTACCAAATATACTTATATTACATGATATTAAAGCCACCATGTTGGATTCCAGATCGCCATCTTGGATATTATGTTCGTCATTTTTTGACTCCATACATGTTCCTCATTCCAAATATACCCACATTGCATGGCTTAGAGCCTAAAGCTTTTTTAAAAAGCCGCCATCTTGAATTTTAGGCCTCCAACTTGGATTTAAAACTACTATTATGGATATTATGGTCGCCATTTTTAGACTCCGGACATCTTCCCAATATCAAATATTCGCATACTACATGGTTTTGAAGCCTAAAACTCCAATAAATAGCCAGCATTTTGGATATTCTGGTCGCCATTTTTAGACTCCATGCATCTTCCTCATACCAAACATACCCATACTGCATGATTTTAGAGCCAAAAATTCTATTAAACAGCAGCCATCTTGAATATTAGGCCGCCATTTCGAATTTTGTGCCGACCTTGTAGAATTTATGGTCTCCAGTGTTGATTTTCGCACAAAACTCGTCAACCATGCTAAATGTTACTCAAATCGGCGCAGTTTGATATGTCGCATGATGGGGCTTGGTTCAGTTTTGTTTACAGCCAGTTCTACCGGTGCTGGTCCAGATCACTAACAAGGCCATAACTCCGGAATGCCTTAACCGATTCGGACCGTTTTTAATAGCACAAAAATATGGCAAAATTTCGGTTCGATTCGTGCTAAAATCCAAAAAATCAGCCGATGGGCAGTGCCTTAGAAGGAAGTGATCTTTTTGTACTCAGATATACATACACACATACATACACATACAGACATCACCTCAATTCTTCGAGTTGATTAGTATGAGTGATTAATATAAGTGAATCTCAGGGCCTTCTATCGAAAATTCATTTTTTTTTTTGAGAAACATTTAGCCTTTCAGTGCACTTTGAATTTCGAGAAAGGCAAAAAGATGCTAAGGTAGATGCCATCAGCTTATAGATTCAAAAACTGTTTTGCTAGCCTGTTTATTGCAATAAGGCTGACAAATTTTATTTTGACTTTTTGTCCCCCCCCCCTCCTTCAACAATTTTTGGCTGGAATTTACCAGGGGGTAGACAAAAAAAAAATATCAAAATATCGGGTCTTGCTGAAAATTCTTTAACAAATCCGATGAGTTTTAATATTTTTCAAATTAAATGCTTTATTATTTTTATCTTCCCCTCTCGACCAGTGAAAGAGTGGTGGGACAAAAAATGAAATAATTATTTGTAACGGCCTAAATAGGCGTTAAAACCTAAATCAAAGATCTGTTCGGAAATTTTCTTCAGGAATTTCTTTAGTTTAGTTATTTAGACATTTCACTCGCTATTCTTACATCTATGTAAAACAATCCGGAAATCTTGCATGGATTGCTTCAAAAAATGCCCATAAATATCTTCAGAAATTCATGCATGATTCTAAAAAATATTCAAGAGATTCCTCCCGTAAATTATCGAAGGGTTTATTTAAAAATCATGCAAGGATAACTTACAAAATTAATCCGAATTCCTCCAAGGTATTCTGATATTTTTCCAGCTATTCCTTCAGATAATTTTCCAGGGAATTTCTTCAGAAATTTTGCCAGGAATAACTTCAAAGATTTCTATGAGTAAACCCTCAGGAATTCTTTCATTGATTAATTTAGAACAGAGTTTTCTATGGATTATCTCAAAAATTAAATTTTTAACTTTGCTTTTAAACTTTCCTTAGATTCCTTACGATATTGCTTAATGGATTCCATTTTCAAACTCTGCTTAAAATCCTATCGAAGATCTTCCACGAATTTGTCTTGAAAGTTCTTTAGAACAACTTCCATGGATTTCTTCATTCCTTCGGAAGTTTCGTTGACGAAAATTTTTACAAACTCCTCCTTTTTTTTTAATTCCGTTATAGATTTTTTTCTTTCGGGAAAATATCCGCGGATTCCTTCACAAATTCGTTCAGCAGTTTTTTTTTAAAGGAAATCATAGGTTCCTCATGGAAATTCTTTGTAGAATAATTTAGAAAATAAGAAAATCTTTTGGAAATTTAACAAGAGATTTCTTCAATATTTTCTTCAATAGATTCCTTCTTAAATGTGTTCAAGGATTGCAAGTCCAAGGAAATCTTGTGTGGATTTCTTGTGAAAACCGTCCTTCAAAAATTACTCCAGATATTTGGCCTTAAAATCTTCCAAGCTATCTTCCAGGAATTCTTCCGGCATTTTTTTCAGAAATTCTTGAAGAGATTTTTAAGACATTCTTCTTCCTTTAGATATTTCTTTGGAAAATTCTCTAGAATTTTCTCCAAGAATTATTTCCAAGGGTTTCTTCTATAATTCCACCAGGAAAAAATCTTTTAGCGATTCGTTTAAAAAAAAACCAAAAGACATTTCTTTAGGAATTCCTTAAGAATTTTCTACAGGAGTTCATTTAGAAATTCTTTCAAACATTTTTACTAAACACTTCCGGAGTTTTCTTCAAAAACACTTCACAGAAATCGCTTCAGAAATTCGTCCAGGTACTCACAAGCCAACCCGGAATTTGTTAAGGAATTGCACTAGGAATTCTATTGAAAATTCCAAAATTTTCTTCATGGATTCAGCCGGAAAATCCTGCAGGAACTCTTCCAGATATTATACAAAGACTTTTTCAGAACTTCCTCCCCAGTTAACATTTTGGTATGCATAATTTGAGTTATACATCACCATATGCAAACCAGTTCAATCGTATAAAGTGCACAAAACAGCAATATACAAACCAAAGTGGAGGCCATATACACACCTCTGACGACTTTTCTCGATTTCATCTGATTGATAATACGATGTCCGAAATTATCGATAAAAAGACAAAAAAACGACTTCTGAAGTATAGTAATATGATGCTCCGTTATCAATGAAACTAAAAAAAAGTTAGGTTCAGCCTCGAACACAGCAGCTCGAGATCACCAGTCAGATGTCCTACCACTGAGCCATCCAAACTTTGTTGTGAAGAGATTAAATTTTAACTAATAAAAATAAAAGTCTTGAAATCTGTGAAACATGGCTTGGTTGTGCTTCCTTGTCAGCTCCCATGCGTTAATTGGGTCACAATTCCCACTAAGTCCTTGCGATTCTGTTCAATACGTTTGCAACCTGATATACATTACATCCATGTAACGCGCAATTTACTGTCTGTCAACTTATACAACCTGTTGCGAGTTTGATTAGCTAAACAACAAAGACTTCGTCGTCGTCGAGGGCGTGGTAGAAACAATTAGTTAAATTTCCGTTCTTAGCTGTAAATTTGGTGGTGCTTTTTAAATTATTGGATAGGCAGTGCGTGTTTATTAGCTACAGGGAAAAACAACGAATTCGTGCACTGGAATAATAGTTCCCTGAGGAGCGCGATGCAGATCTGGAATTCATAAAGGTAAATATCAGGTTCCCTCCGGTCCGATTCCTAAGATTGTGGAAGGTGCAACGCACTAATCCAAAGCATCCAAAGCACCCTGCCAAGACGTTTACTATCGCGGTGCGGTTCACAAATCTGGGTTTGGAAAAACGGGACTGTGTATCTCAAACCAACGATTTGTACCACCCACATCAATCGGAGGGACGATTATTTCGAAGGTTTTTAGCATCCTTACGGCTCGCTTTATTGGGGAGTGTTCTTTGTGAATGTGTATTACCAGTGAAATGAAGCAAGAAGATTGAAGTTGTGGCATACGGTTGAGTGGCAAAAGTAGGGTAAACAATAAATGTGTGAGAAATTTTGATCAACATAATTTTTGTTTTCGTAAAAGTGCTCAATGCTCATCGCCTGATACGGGCATAGTGGAAAGTATATCTTAAGTCTTTGCGACTACGTCCAATGATTGTCTGACACGATATAAGATCTGTCAGTTAGTACAACTGAGGGTGAATCTAAATACCTTTATTTACAACTTGTAATAATAACAATGCAAGTCGTCGTAAGTCAATCGCACTGATGATTTACATACAATTTATTTTGTCAATTGAGCAAAAGATGGGTCATTTTATGTGATTTAGATTTCTGATGCATGGATTTGCGATATCGTGTGCACATCCTTATGCGATATGTGGTTAACTGGGTCCAGATATTCATCCGCGTATTTCCCCAGAAATTTATGCAGCATTTTCGGTATCCATAATTTCAATAATTTCTGCACGTATTCCTAAAGAAATTAATTAAAAATAATTGTCTAGGAATTTCTACGGAAGCACCCTTAGAAATACATCCAGAGTTTTTCTAAGGATCTTTGCAAACACTTATCTTTGCGTTCCTCCAGGTATTTATAAAAGCTTTTTTTATTTTTTTTATTTGCAGAAATTTGTCCTCCTATTTCTCCTTCCATTTCATGAATGGATTCCACAAAAATTTCCCTATAATTTCATACATGTTTTTGCGTTTCCCGTACACCTATATGTAACATAAGACTATATGTTCGCTCCAGAAACGAAATTTTGATAGAGCGGAGGGGCAAGTCTTTTATACCAATCGACTCAGCTCGACAAGTTGAGATGATGTCTGTGTGTGTAAGTATGTGTGTGCGTATGTGTGTGTGTACAAAAAAGGTCACCAAACTTATAGATAGTAAATATCAACCGATTTCAACGACCGACGGCTTATTCGATGCGGAATCTGGTCCCATTGTTTCCTATTGAAAATGGTGCGGATAAATCCAGCCGTTTCGGAGTTATGGCCATTTAGGTGTTCCGGACCGGTACCCCAGGAGAGGGCCAGACATGAAAATGCAACAATCCCTTACATCACTGATATATGTTGCCCTTTACTGGCATTTACCAGATTAGCTGGTATGTCATAAACATACAGAAAAACTTGTAGTTAGAAGACACAGATGTAGACATATCTTTGTGCACCATATCTGTTTCGACCGGCTGTAGGTAGTCGATTTGCGTATAGAGGAGCAGCAGGTTACAGGGGACACTATGGGAGTGTGTTAGGTCAGAATGGTCAAAAATGGAACACGTTCACGTTTGGCGTGAACAGTATCTATGTGCCTGTTTACTGAGCTGAACAGATTGATTCATCTCAGTTGGGTCGTAACGCCAAGCGAATAAAAGAGTGCTATAACTCAATTTCGCATTTTCATATTTACAACCTTTTCAATTTTCTGCCTTTTGTTATTTCAGCCTTATGTTACAGTTTCTTCATTTCAGCCTTTCGTATTCAGCCTTTTGTGCATTCAGCCTTTTGTGCATTCAGCCTTTTGAGTTTCAGCCTAATGTTACCATCCCAAATAAAGTTTTTTCAATCTTCTTTTGCGTCCAAAATTACTGCGCACAATTTATTACGATTGAAATTTGAATGGAAAATTTCGTTTTTTTTTTTTGCATTTTTCTTATAAGGAGGTTAAATTTTACATGAATCGTGTAACCAAGGAAAATATAGCCTAATGTATGCTGAAAAAGTCTTTGTCGAAGATCGGAAAATGATCTGTGATGGTGAATAAAGTAAGGCCAAGCAGTTAACTGAGGTCTGATATTTTTCAGCTCTGTTTTGTCATTGAACATAACATCGGAATATGTGCCATCAATAAGTTTCAAAAATCGATGATGGCTATATTAAATTGTTGCTTTTCTATATAAAGTGTTCTCAGGATTCAGGGGCATTTCGGCTACGAAAATATCATATTCGATTAGGAAGGCACTATCACCACTAGGTGGATTAATCTGGGTTTTTACCTAGGTATTCCACTAAGGGTTTCCCGAGAAGTTACTCCAGGTATTTCTTCAGGAAGTTCTAAAGAAATTTCTCCTGAGATTTCTCCAAGAATTTCTTCAGTTATTCCTTCAGAGATTCATTTAAAAGCACTTCCCAAAATTTCAACAGTTTCTTCATAAATTCCTTCAGCGATTCATTCAGAAATTCCTGCTGAGATTTTTCTGAATTTTTTTTGAGGAGATATTTTTTATCTCCAGTGACTTCTGCAGCATACATACATTTATTTGCTCAACATCACATTTGAGACAAGACATAATCAACAGTAGTACGCCACAATACTTGGTACAAATTGACCGAATTTTGTGTAAATCGTACCCCATCTGTTGAGATCGGCTCGTCACATTACACCTTCCAGAGCTATGTTGAAGAGTAGGCATGAGAGTTTGTCACCTTGTCGTAGTCCCCGGCGAGATTCTAATGAACTGGATAGTTCACCCGAAACCCTTACGCAGTTGTGCACACTGTCCATCGTTGCTTTAATCAGTCTAGTCAGCTTCCTGGCCGTTTTCGTCCATGATTGTCCATAGCTCTGTGCGGTCTATACTGTCATATGTCGCTTTGAAGTCGATGAGCAGGTGATGCGTTGGGACCTTGTATTCACGGCATTTCTGGAGGATTTGCCGTACGGGGAAGACCAGGTCCGTCGATGAAGCCGGCTTGATAACTTCCCACGTACTCATTCGTTTTAGGTGACAGACGACCGAAGATGATCTGGGATAGCACTTTGTAGGCAGCTTTCAAAATAATGTTCACATTCCGTATTATCGCTTTTCTTGTGAATGCGGCAGATTTCCCCTTCCTTCCGCTCCTCCGGTAGCAGTTTGGTTCCCCAGATCCTGATTATCATCCGGTGCAGACTTCTTTGGGTCCATCTTGATGAGTTGAGCTGCGATACCATCCTTACCAGCTGCTTTGTTGGTTTAGAGCTGGTAAATGGCATCCTTAACTTCCCTCAGCAGGGAAATTGGCTCATTTCCGTTCTCTGCTGCATTGGTTGAAACAATCTTTGACCCCGAGAGTCAATCGCTCCGACCCGGAAGGGGGCCTGGCCTGGGGGCTGGTCCTTACCTGCCTTCTGATGTGGACTGTATTTGTGTTGGGTCGACGATAGTGATTCCTGGGTTGGGTTGGTGGGGACACAATCGTTTCCTTGGGGAGGTGTTGGCTTCCTTAGCTCCTTGGCGGAATTTCTCCGGGAATTTCCAATTTAAACTCCTTGTTACAGCATTCACAATTTATTGACAATAATACATTACATCACTTTAACAACTGAACCTTTATTTTTACACTCAAACTACATTTATTTAAACATTGAAGCTACATATATTGGGTCAATCTTCCATAATTCAATCCGTGCGGTTTCTTGGGCAATTACAATTAACACTGACCTGTGGAAACAAGTTGTTCGCCGTCACCAATGGTCTCAGTCGAGCGCAGTGTGAAATGCCTTCGTCGTAATTTCTCTCCAGTAGTCGTCGTCGTGAGCTCAGTCGGTTCAGCCGAAAACGGTAGTTATCGGTTTGGTAGATCGTCGGTTCGGTGGTGTTATTTTTCCTTTCCACGGTGTGTCGTGCCTTACTTTGGGACGCCGGAATAGCAACGAAAAGAAGTTACACACGATTTCGGTTGGTGATGTGGTGCAGGAAAGTCAGTCCGAATCCCGGTTGAAAGTGATGAAAGTGCGGCAAAACGTCGGGTGAATCACACTCAATTAGGTTTATTAAATACGTTCGGTTCGATGACGCTCGAAGATCGTGTGAATGAACGTGTGAACCGTTATCGCCGTGTTTGTTTTGATCACAGCTCACACACGTATCGTATCGTAGTCCGCCGGCAGTATAGCGATGTGTACCGTAGTGGAAAAGAAAGTGATGTAGATTCCGAAGATTGTCCGCCACGGCAGGACATATACTATGAAGTTCAATTATTAATTACCTGGACGAACCAAGGCAATATGCCTGGTATAGTGATTTCCTCGGTGTAAATATCACAACAGATGATCGTAGATGAGCGGTTCCAATTGGAATCGGATGGTGCAGCTGTTATGTGGAATTTATGGTGGCTGTTTCGCGCAATTTTCGTCTCCTTCAAAACGGTGAGTGCGGTCTTTGTCCTTTGGTGCTATTCTGCGATGGCGAAATTTGGCGATTCCCCGTTGGAAGAGTGCAATGGTGATTTGGTGTTCCGGGATTCCTAGATCCGGCTCGAAGGACCTAAGCCCCAGGCAGCTGGTCTGAGCCGCGGCTGCTTCCGGGGTGGGCACTCAAGGCCGTCTTTTGACTCCCGGGTCCCAGGGCGTTTAGCTAGGGGAAGTTTTCGGGTAGTGGAGATATCTATACTAAATATTTACCTTTTAAACGTATAATATAAACGAATCATAAGCTAACGGCACACGGTTAATCTAGTGGTGGGTGGCTCGGGTGCCACACGCTGAATGGGTTGATTGTGGGCCAGCTGATCGCGGATGCTGCTTGCGGCGTTCGGGGATCTACGGAAGTGTCACAGGTCCGGTGGCCGCCCGTGATCCCTACCCCTTCTCTTGGCCATAAAGGGGGGGGGGGGGTTGGGGTTATGGTGTTGTTTGGTGATTATGGTGCGGTATATCGTGGCTGAATATTCGGCTTACCTTCACGATGAAGCGATGATCGGAGGTTCCCTCGATTTCATCGACATGGCGGGTCGACCTAATCGTGTCAAGCGATGACTAGTTGGAGAACGCCCTTCTTCCAAGGGCGGGGGGGGGCGTTTGAATTCGGACGACGGTTTGGCGGTGCTCCAAGAATTTGTAGAGGCCTTACCCGAAGAGTTCGCTTGGCCGGTGGCACTCCAGGCACGCGGTTAACTACGTATGAAACGTCGGCTTCTAACTCTCTCGATGGGCAGTGCCCATGTACGGTGGCTTGAAACCCGTAATCCGAAACTGGAGGATCTTCACTTTGGGGTTCACAGGATCCGACACTTATCGATACAAATCAGGACATGCCCATCTGCCTTCTTCCACGAACCACACACGACTCCTCGACTCACCGAATCCTCCCTTCCATTCCTTCTTCTTCCGCGATGTCTTTGCGATCCACATTTTCCGCCCATCTATAGCAGCCCGCTACCAAGAGTATTCGCTTGATTCAAGTGAGACGTTATTCTAGCATAACAATATGATGCCCTAATCTTCCACACCAATAATCAATTGCTTTATTGTTACCGTTCGGTAACATGGTATAGTCGTTCTCTCCGTTGTCATGGTCTTCGATGTCTACGTCCTCCACGCCATTCAGGTGTTCATCGAAGTGCTGCTTCCATTTTTCGGTTACCTCACGTCCGTCCTTCAAAAGGCCTCCGTCTTTATCCCTGCATATTTCGACTCGCGACACGAAGTCGTTGCGGGATGCGTTGAGCAGCTCTTGGAACTTCAGTGTTTCATGAGAACGGAACAGCAGTTCCGTTTCCACGCACTTCGCTTCTTCCAGGCGGCGCTTTTCCGCTTCTGTTTGTAACGTTCCACATTCTGCCGGATTTCTTGCTGCAGCATTACCGCCTGCGCTACGTTCTTCTCCAAAACCGCTCTTCACTCCTCTTTGAACTATTCGTTTCGTCTACTCCTTTCCACGTACTCGATGGTGCTCTCGGCTGCGTCGTTGATGGCTGCTTTTACTGTCCTACAGCAGTCCTTTAGAGGGGCCACATCGAGGTCGCTCTCGTCTGGCAACGCGGCCTCGAGATTCTGCGCGTATGCTGAGGCGACATCCGATTGCTTCAGTCGCTCTAGGTTGTACTGTGGCGTTCGTTGGTACCGTACATTATTGATGACGGAAAGTTTTGATCACAGTTTGACCATCACTAGATAGTGGTCGGAGTCAATGGTCCTGACGTCGATAATGCCGGAGAAGTGCCGTCCGTCAAAACGTGGTCGATTTGAGATTCCGTCTGCTGTGGTGATCTCCAGATGTAACGATAAAGAAGGCTGTGTTTGAATAAGGTTCTTCGTATGGCCATATTTTTGGAAGCGGCGAAATCAATGAGTCGTAGGTCGTTTTCGTTCGTCATCTGGTGAGCACTGGATTTTCCAATCCTCGGTCTGAGTTCTTCTTCCTGGCCTGCCTGAGCGTCCAGGTCTTTCATGATGATCTTGAAGTCGTGGCTTGGGCAACGATCGTACTCGTGTTCTAGCTGCGCGTAAAATGCGTCTTTGTCATCATCAGTGTGTCCGGAGTGAGGGCTGTATACGCTTATTATGATTAAGTTGAAGAATCGACCCTTGATCCTCAACCTGTAGATTCTTTCGCCGATCAGCCACCAACCGATCACGTGCCTGTGCATGTCGCCCGTCACGATAAAAGCTGTTCCCAGATCATGTGTGTTTACACAACTACGGTCTCGGTTCGTATTATTCTGTTGCTGATCTTCCGTTACAATGTTTTTTTTACGGTTGGCTCGTAGAGCTTGACTTCAACCTCCTACTTTCCGGAGGACCATAGTGCAAAGCTGAGCCTAGAGACCTTCCATGGCACTCGGACGGGATCAGCCGTCCCCTAACATGAGAATAAGACGCTGTTGTGAGCCGCTTCCCTGTCAGCCTATGCCCAAAGTTCCCACCGGGGTTTATTACCCAATCTTTCCTTAAGGTTTCTCGCAGCCCGGTCGGTGCCACACGGAGGTAGGAATAGGAGTTGCTGGGCAGAGGCTAGTGGATCTTAATGGGATCTGTATTGCGCGAATTACCCAGCCTTTACCATGCCGAATCACGAGTTATATCAAATGTATTGAGAAAAGGAGAGGTCTGCGCTTCCGTTGTAGGCCACGCACAAGACTGGACATCCAGGGGGCCGGAAACGATTAGTTCCGGGCTGAGTCCGGTGGAGAAGGATATTGCATTTGGCGTAGTTTCAACGGAACGCATTGTAGCCCACTTAGTATCCACATTTCGTGAGTTCATCCCGTTATCATGATGTTCTGGAGGTATGGACAGATTTGAGGTAAAGTTAATCCGTCAAAAAGGCTTTGAATTGGAGTGAATGTTCAAGAAGTAATCCTCTCTTCAATGTTGTATGCATAGTAATGGAAGTGTAATACAGCAATCCAGTTATGTTTTGATAACTAGCTTTAATACGAAGAGGATTTGCTTGCATTCAGTATTCTTGTATGTTACCCCGACGATTCCCTGCAGTATTACACAACTTACCTCCTGATTCCATTACACTGGTCGACAGTAGATCACGCACTTCGACCACTTGATCTATTTCCGAAGGATTTTGGCCCGCTGATTCCGAATCTGACTTCGGAATTGCTGTAACACGTACAGTTTTTGAGAAAAATAGGGTTTTATTCACAAAATTTCATATTTTTATAGAAAACAAAATGTTGTCTTAATATTTATATTTTTTTTTATCTGCTAATCATAAACAGTATTTAAATTCAATAGATTTTGATTCACTGATTCAGAATCTGACCTAAGAATTTTTGTAAAACGTAATTTTTTTTGAGAAAAATGGGGTTTTATTTACAAAATTTCATATTTTTAAAGAACATATACTATAGTCTTTTTAATTTCAATTTTTTATCTCCTCATTTTAGCCAATATTTATATTTATTAGATTTTCATCCACCGATTTGGTAACTAGCCTTAAAAATCTCTGTAACACGTGCAGTTTTTGAGAAAAATGGGGTTTTATTCACAAAATTTCATATTTTCAAATAAAGTTTTTATCTACTCATCTTAATCCATATTTTATATTTAAAAGATTCTATTTCACTTATTCGTATTCTCACCTATGAATTTCTGTAACATGTAAAATTTATGAGAAAAATATTTTATTCACAAAATTTCATGGAAAAACTATTGTCTTTATAATTTTATTTTTTTATCTGCTCATCTTAACAAATATTTATGTTTAATGGATTTACATATACTGATTCGAAATCTGACCCAAGAATTTCTGTAACACGTACAATTTTTAAGAAAAATAATTGTTGGCGTAAGTAAAAGGAAAACACAGTCTGGGTAGTTGCCAAACTGGGCAGCTTCAAAGTTTCAAATATATTTCGATTAATTCAATAGCATAAACAAAAAAAATGATCTTCTTACATTTCTGGGTAACAACCTAATTAACCTGCGCTATGGGGTTTTATTTTTTCTCAAAAAATTCACGGGTTACAGAAATTCTTAGGTCAGTTTCCGAATCATTGGATCAAAATCTATTAAATCTTGGTTAAGATGAGGAGATAAAATTTTAAAGACAGTATTTTCTTTTCTCTAAAAATATGAAATTTTGTGTTTTTTCTTAAAAGCTGTACGTGTTACAGAAATTCTTAGGTCAGTATATGAAAATCTATTAAATACAAATATTGGTTAAGATGCGCAGATAAAAATATGAAAATTATGGAGACAACAGTTTATTTTCTATGAGAATATGATTTTTTTTGTATAGTTTCATTTTTCTCTAAAATTTTACGTGTTACAGAAATTCTTAGGTCAGATTCTGAATCAGAATATAAAAATCTATTAAATACAAATATTGGTTAAGATGAGCAGATAAAAATATTAAACTTATAAAGACATATGAAAATATGAAATTTTTTGAATAATCCCTACTAAAATTTTATCTGTTACGGAAATTCTTAGGCCACATTCTGAATCAGTAGATCAAAATCTTTTCAATAAAAAAATTGGTTATGATGAGCAGGTGAAAATTGAAAATTATAAAAACAATATTTTATTTTATATGAAAATATGAAATTTGTGAATAAAACCCTATTATTCTCAAAAATTGTACGTGTTACAGAAATTCTTAGGTCAGATTCCGAATCAGTATATGAAAATCTATTAAAACAAATATTGGTTGAGATGAGCAGATAGAAAAAAATTAAAAAATTATAAAGACAGTAGTTTATTTTCTATGAAAAAAATAATATTATGAAGACAGTAGTTTATTTTATATGAAAATATGAAATTTTGTATTTAAAATTCTCTTTTTCTCAAAAATTTTACGTGTTACAGAAATTTTTAGGTCAGATTGCAAATCATAATATGAAAATTTATTTAATATAAATATTGGAAAACATGGGCAAATAAAATAATAAAATTATAAATACAATAGGGGGATTCACTTAACAGCGTAAACTGATTAAACTGATTAAACGTCGCGATCACCAAGGCAATCTTTGATTATTTCATTCGCAAAATCATGAAACATTTCAAATAAGCAGAAAATCATGGCTTACGCAGCAACTTAATCTGTTTAGTGAGTACCCCCAATAGTCTATTTTCTATGAACATATGGAATTTGTGAATAAAACCCAATTTTTCTAAAAAAAAAAATACGTGTTACTAAAATTATTAGGTCAGATTCTGACTCAATGGATCAAAATCTATTGAATATGAATATTGGTTATAATGAGCTGAGAGAGAGGAGACAGCTGGCTTCGATTGCGTGCTACTTAATGTCAAGGTGGACCTGTCACAAACTGTCACCGCGAACCGAGCTGAAAATCGCACATTAATGGTGTGGAGTGGCCAAATATCCAAAAGATCTTATTAAAATTTTGCTCCGTTTGTTGTTGTTATAAAAAATAAGTTTTCCACGACTAGCGCAACGAATCCATTTATTTTCCATGCTCTATCGCAACGAACTCAATATGCAAATCATGTTTGACCAATAATATATTTTCAAACCATTGTGCGGTGCTCAAAGTTGTAAAAAGAAGTAAGAAGAAGACATGTAAACATCGTGGCTGTCAGTGAGCTGTCTCCTCTCTCTCAGATAATGAGCAGATGAAAAATTTGAAATTATAAAGACAATATTAAGTTTTCTCTGAAAATATGAAATTTTGTGAATAATACCCTACTTTCTTAAAAATTTTACGTGTTACAGAAACTCTTAGGCCAGTTTCTGAATCAGTGGATCAAAATCTATTGAATAAAAATATTGGTTATGATGAGCAGATGGAAAATTGAAAAATATAAAAACAATATTTTATTTTATATGAAAAACTGAAATTTGTGAAAAAAAACCCTCTATTTCTAAAAAAAATTACGTGTTACAGAAATTCATAGGTCAGATTCCGAATCAGTATATGAAAATCTATTAAATACAAATATTGGTTGAGATGAGCAGATAAAAAAATTAAAATTGTAAAGACAGTAGTTTATTTTCTATGAAAATATGAAATTTGTGTTTAAAACCCTATTTTCTCAAAAATTTTACGTGTTACAGAAATTCTTAGGTCAGATTGCAAATCAGAATATGAAAATCTATTGAATATAAATATTGGTAAAGATGGGCAGATAAAAAAAATAAAATGATAAATACAATAGTCTATTTTCTATGAAAATATGGAATTTGCCAATAAAACCTAATTTTTCTCAAAAAATTTACGTATTACTAAAATTATTAGGTCAGATTCAGACTCAGTGGATCAAAATCTATTGAATATGAATATTGATTATAATGAGCAGATGAAAAATTTAAAATTTTAAAGACAATATTAAAGTTTCTTTGAAAATATGAAAATTTGTGAATAAAACCCTATTTTTCTCAAAAACTGTACGTGTTCCAGGAATTCTGAAGTAAGATTCGGATTCAGCGGGCCAAATTCCATTAGAAATGGAACAAATGGTCAAAGTGCGTGAAAAAAAGTTTCAATTTTGTCGACTAGTGTTATCTATCCTGCATAATCAAACTAGAAGTTGCATTTTCCCAAAAATATACTCCTCAAACAATAGATCCTTAAGCAACCGGCATAAACTTAAACCCTTGCAGCAAACGACGAAGATCCACGATCCCAAAGGGCAATGACCACAAGAAAGGAAACCCAAACGCAACAGGATGCAATCCGGCGCATCAATACGGGCCCCGAAAAGAAAGGGGTTATTCAAATCAGGGCCGCGGCACCGCGCGATATATCTCGCGCGGAGTCGCGACCAGCAACAATTGGTCACACCACCATCAGCCCGCAGTAGTTCGCTACCTATCCCTACCGCTAAACATACCTAGAACGTCGAAGGAGATGAAGTGCCATTTGATCCCATGCCGGGAGAAATCCTCCCATCGCGGATGCGCGATGGGAAGAAAGCAAAAAGGCCATTGTCCTGTTCGGTGAACGCATTAAGCGTTTTCAATTTCAATAAACTTGTTTCGCGGAGGGTCGAGGAGGGGAGTTGTCATTTACATTTCCGAACAATGCGCTCGCGGGTCGGCCGGCCCCCGGTTTCGCCGCGACGGTGAAACGTGAAAGCCGATCCTACCGGAGCCAGAGCGCAGAGGGATACGACGACGGCGACGAGGACGAGTGCGCTCAAATTGTATTGTATTATTGCAAATGGGCAAAGGCAAAGAAAGAAAGCATTTCTTTTCTCGCGGGCTCAGGATGGAAAATAATGGTTTCGTCGAAGGGAAAAAATATCTTATAGAAAACAGAAAAAAAAAATCTCAAATGCATTTCTATTGTGAAGCAGTTCTTTCTTTTTTATTGACGATCGAAATTAGAAAAAGGGGAAGACCTGTACCTATGTTGGTAAAAGACGCTAGAGCTCTCATTTGGTTCGAAGTTACGAATCTTGAGAATCTAGAAGAGAAAAAGGTAAGAGCATTAGGAAATATTCTGTATTGTAAGGTGCTTTCAATGGAAATGCATTTGCATCAGAATAAGTGGTTGTTTGAATAGCGCTTCGGTAGATGGGACTCGATGATGCAAAAAACAGTGCGGTAGCTTATGGCGAAAATGAACCACCCCTTTCGGTGATGAATGGATTTTATCGGATGTGATAAGTAGGTATGTCACAAAAGAATTTTATTTGCTCTGCCTAGGTTTCTGCCGTTCTTAATTGCGCAGTAAAAAGTCGCTGATCATTTGCTTATAAATTGCATAGCTCTACATGTATATTTGTAGAGCCTACACGCTAAAACCACTCAGTACTAAAGTGCATAATTTCCAGACTACACCAAACATGTTTAACACATATACGTTCACAAAATCAGCTCCTGCGTCCGCAAAATCGTGTCGAAAGGGATACATCGTCGAAATGACAAAACATCGAAAATGAGTAGGGAGCGAACCACTTGGGCAGTGGCTCGTATTTTGGACACTCTTCGCTATAACTCAGTCAATTCCAAACAAATTGACTTGAAATTTTGTACACGGCTAGATACTATACGTATCTCATCGCGTTCCAAAAATTGTGTCAATTGGTTCAGAATTGGCTGAGTTATAACAGAAAAGTGCCCAAAATAGGGCCCCTGTCGAGATGGTTCCAGTTCCCTAATCTTATCAAACATTGAGTTTTTTCATTCATTTAAGGACAAACGTCTTGAAATCCCGCTTCAAGAGTGCATGAGAACTTAAAACGCACAAATCTCAAGAAGCAGGCTTCAAACAACAGTGCATTTTATTATTCTGTTCTTGCTCACTTGTAATAAGCCTAAAATAAGAAGATCAAATGCGCTGGTTTTGTTTACGAAGAGATTTGTGCCCTCGAAATCGTGAGTAGGTGCCTAAGTCGGCCATCGTGGCGGCCATCTTGGGATTCTAACAAGTCTGTCCTTAAAGGAATTGCATTCTTTCAGACGGGCGGCGTGGTGGTCTGGCTCGTATGCAGAAATCCTAGTGTCAATCGCTGGCCCGTCTCTTCGCCCTTACTTTGCATCTTTCTATGTACTTTTTTCTCCTCTCTGCATATAAAACTGATGTGCCTATCCGTTCATAGTCATCGCCAGAACCAGAGACGGGTTGAAAAAAGCCCTTTCTCTTTCTTCCAACTTCCACAGCACAGTGTCAATCTGTCAGATAACGCCTACAACTTATGCAATCAAGTGAACTGTGCTGAGGACCTTCAGAATAATAAAACACTTAATTCTATCACCTTATGCCTAGCATTCACGCACCAATGTGTGAACCCTGCCAACCATAACCCACCAACACTCCGAAACCCGCATGAATTTGTACAGACGCAGAGGTATGCATATTGCATATTCGTGGCAGGCGTCATTGTCACCTATAAATAGAAGATCACCATCATTCACATACTGAAGATGGCTGCCAGTCGCCGGTAGATGTCTCATTGGTTCCTTGTATGAGTGTAGCTGGTCTGGCGATTCTGTAGTAGAATCTACGGGCGGACAATCAAGCTCACGCTCTGCCCAAACTCAAAGGAATCTCATTATTTCACTATTCGACGTTTTGTCACTTAGACGTTTTGTCTTTCAACGTTTTGTCACCCATTCGAATTTATTGCTGTGTGCATTTAAATGCAAATATCAAATGCGGGACCACCAAATGCGGTAAGATTTTCTAACAAGTAACCCGATGTCAGTGGGAGCTTTTGAATCCTAGGTTGGTGGTGATATTGGCTATATGGTTGCTACGTTGCCTTTGGTAACATGTGTTACCGCGTTTGAAGCGCATTTGGGCACCGTTTGCATCTTGAACGCACACAGCAATACTAGACCTCACGGTATGATTACGCTAAGTAAAATATTCGAGCAAACTTCATGTATTGTATGTTTCGTGAATGTCGTAGAATGGGGGAACACTGATCAGCTGGACCCTCCTCATTAATGTTTAAACAATTTTATTACATATGGGACTTGATTATGGGCCGTTAGAGGCGGCAGTCGTCTTGCCGTATCGTAAGCCTAAGAGTGGGGGTTCGATTCCCGCTTCAGTCGGTGGAAACTTTTAGTCAAACGAAAAATTCATCTCTGAGCCACTGGGTGCGTTGTCCGTTGTCTAGAGTAAGTAATATGTGTTCAGTATGTGCAGTCTCTGGCTGAAAACGGTGTGAATTGTGTTTCTAAATAAAATAAAATAAAATTTCTGGGACATTAAAAGCACCCTGAATAACAGAACCATTTGTTTTTTTTTTGTTTCCTTCTAGCTATTTCGTGTAAACCCGTTAATGCCCAAGGTGTCTCATAATTCAAAGTTATATTCCAATAAACTAACAATGATTCCACAAAAATTGGAAGTTTGTGTTGTATACAACACACTATAGTTAAAAAAAAGTAAAATATAGTCCTTCAAGTCTCTCCAATGTAGTTCTGGCTCCAAGTCCTAAACACCTGATAATTACACTAGTTTACAGCATTTTTGAACTCGGTAAGCTGATGATCGTTTTTAGTGCAGAATCATGCCCTGCGTTCAAAAGCACGAAGAAAAAAAATTACAGTAGAGCGGAAATTTTTTAGACTTTCCATACAAGGCTGATGATTTGTAATCGATTTTTGTTCTATTGCTAAGCAAAGTCACTCACTTCACACATCTCATTCTCCGTAATCAATGCTCTGATTGGTCTGATTTTTTTTTACCGTAACTTACCTACATATGATATATCAAATAAACGTCGAGAAAGAATTTTTAAATTGTTTTTACTTATTGAATAAAAAATACATTTCTCCATCTATTTTTGGAAATTTTGCTTAAGGAGATTGTCCCCAAAACTCGCCCTTATCTTGAAATTCATCAACCTGACACAAAACCTGCCTTCAGATGATCGAATGGTATTATGATCAGTTTTTAGTTTATGGAAGAAGATTAAGGGTCTGTGTCAATTGGCGAATTAAAATTAATTTTTACTTAAATTTGACAGTTCAACACTTAAACTTGGCAGTTCTTCCAAGGAAATAATTATCGAACTGTCAAGTTTAAGTGAAAATTAATTTTAATTCGCCAATTGACACAAACCCTAAGAAATGGATCAACAAAACGCAAATTATTTGAATTTTAGTAAATTTCATATTTTAAAAAATTGTAAAACTCGATATTGAGCTAAAACTCAAAAACTGTTCTACTTAAAAAAAATTGAAGCACGGTTTCGAAATTGTGCTTCAAAAATTTTGGTCGTTGACAAAAGTTCACGACTTTCGTTTTATTTTGTAAACTAGTGTTATTTCTGGATCTATTTCAGCACAATTTTCAAACTATCGTTGTTTTCTGATCCGTATGGATACAATTCATCATTAATGGGTGGAAGAGAGGATATTTTTTCAAGAAGAATAGAAAATGACTATCAGATGACATCATGGTTTACTCGAGATATACAGGTGCATCAAATAGCGAATTGCTGGGCAGAAATCCCAAAAGGAATTCTGAAGGACTACAAAGTGGAATCAAAGCAGGAATTATGAAAAGTTCAGAGAGAAAACGCTGAAGGGATCCTGGAAGTATTCCTCGAAAGAAACTCGTTAGAATTCCTGGAAAGATCCCAAAAGTAATCCCTGGAGGAAGATTCCCCTTAGAAGTCCCGTGTGGGATCTCTTAAAATAACAGATGAATATTCATAGAGAATTCCTGATGGGATCCTTAAAGAAATCAGGGAAGGAATTCCGACTGGAAGCTCAACAGCAGGCCCGTACTCAGAAGTGGCGCAAAGGGAGGTGTTACGTGAGAATGTAGCTTGCGAACCCCTGTGCAGTGTCGGAGTTGGTTGTCTATACATGTGTATTGTTTTATACTTCGTGTTTTCTGTCAGTCCCGTCCTGTCAAATATGTCACACAAAAGAATAAGTGAAAACAAGGCACAGAATGGGCGCGTATAGATTATTAGAATTTATATGTGAAGAAATCACCGAAGTTGTAAGTGTTTTAAATGTTTTTATGTTTTAATATAATGATAAAGCATCATTACAGCTTTGTAGCATGTGGCAAATGGTACAACTTAGCGTTTTATTTGCCCTGCTAAAAGGACGGTGCCCATACATGCTCTGTTCTCAACAGGAGGGGTTATTTCCAATTTTGGCAAAAGGTGGAGGGGCACCTAGTGTATGAAGCGTCGGTAATGGGGATGGGGGGGGAGGGGGGTTAGCCCAACCCCCACCTTGTGCACGGGCTTGCTCGACAGGAATCCCTGAAAGAATAATTGAAGATATCCCTTGATTCTATGATTCTATGAACGACGACTGTAGATGTAGGGTCTTGTACCATTTGGGCAGGTGTACCTGTTTTGAGCACTTGCCGCTATAACTAAGTTAATTTCGAACGGATTGATTTGAATTTTTGTATAGAGCTAGGCACGTGCAAGAGCTAACTCTATACAAAAACTCAAATCAAACGGTTTGAAATTGACTTAGTTATAGCGGCAAGTGCCCAAAATAGGTACACCTGCCCAAATGGTACAAGACCCTACTTTAAGGTTATGGTTAATTGGCGATTCAGTAATCAAATTGATTGAATACGATGATCATTTCATCCAACGTTTCGCTTTCTATGAAAGCTTCTTCAGGGAATCAATTTGCATCGTTTTATCCGTCTAGTTTGAAGTGTTAAACGTTGAAATGCTAATATTGTTTGGGGTGGTAGCATTACGGAAACACTGATTTAATAGGGTCTTCTTTGGATGGATTATCTAGCTTAGAAGTGTGTCAAATGGCAAACGAAAAAATTATACAAATGGAGTCCTTAAAGAAGCTTCCATACGAACGTTTGGATGAAAATTCAATCATCGTTTTCAATCCATTTGATGACTGAATCGCCAAATTACCATAACCATAAAGACATCTCTTGAGGAATGCTGGTTGCCTAAAACAATCCAGTTTCGTGGTGGCTTGTCAGTCTTGACAAAAATAAAACACTATTTATGTTATTTTGTCCGACGTTTCGGTCCGTTTGGGACCTTCTTCAGGGACTCTGGAAATGTTTATTTATTAGTTGTAACATTTTTAATATTCGAGAAAACTTTCAATTTTTACCAATAGTTACAGTGTTCTCGTCCAGTGTGGTTCGGTAGAACCTGTAACTGTCGATTTGGTTCGAATTTCTGTCGGATACAAAAAGTGGTGCGTAATTTTAATTTTCACCCACGCAATTTGTCTCGGTGTACTTACTCCCGCACAATCGCAGCCAAATTGGATGCCCTATCGGGGGAAACTCGTTCCGAAAATTAGCACTCCGGAATTTAGAACGTACTTCGCAAACGATCACCATTGCTTTCCGTGTATCTTTGTGGTGTTCGTGTGGACTGTCGTGTTTTGGTGGTGTAAGTGACTAATAATTTCCCTACAGTGTGTGTGTGTGTTTACAATTTGTTTTGCTCGTTTGTTTTGCTCATTCGTTTCTACTTCTTCGGCTCTGTTGGTTGTTTCGGAGCAAATGCAGAACCCCGGCATACGCGACATGCAGGTTGTCCGTGTCCGTTCGTTTGTTGATCGTGTTCGGCGTGTTGTTGATGTGGCAGCTCTCGAGTATCAATAGGTTTCTCCCCCTGTTTGTTGTGTCTAGGATTTTCGTCTGGTCCAGCTTATAAATAAACATTTCCAGAGTCCCTAAAGAAGGTCCCAAACGGACCGAAACGTCGGACAAAATAACATAAATAGTGTTTTATTTTTGTCAAGACTGACAAGCCACCACGAAACAGTTTCGTAAAACAGTCGAACACACCAACGATAAAGCAATCCAGGCAGAAATCCCTAAAGGAATCCCGGAATGAATCCCTATAAGCATTCTGCGAGGAATATTTTGAAGATTCCTGCGGGGAGTGCCAGCTGGAAGCTCGATAGAAATCTCTAAATGAATCAAAGAAGAAATTCTTGAAGAAATCTCGAAAGGAATACCTTCAGGAATCTCGACACGTATGCCTAAGAGAATACCACTAAGATTCTCTGGATATATCTTGGCAGAAATGGGCACAAACAATGTTTCCATAGCTGTAGAACGTACACCCTAAGATCAGCTCGGTATTTTTCCCATCTTTTTACTGATTTCTCAACAGCAGATTTAACTTGGTACGCTCGGTTGTTTTTTTTTGCGGATATTCTGTAAATGGGCTACCGAGCTCAGATAATTAACTGTCAAAATTTACTGATGCACGGTAAATTACTATACTGATAACGGTAAATACCATAACCGAGTGTACCGAGATAAATCTGCTGTTGAAAACTCAGTGAAAAGATGAAAAAATGCTGAACTGAACTCAGTGAAAAAATTACTGAGCTGAAACATCTGAATCTTAGTGTGTATTTAATAACTTCAAGGCAATCCATTTTCGAAAAGAGGAGTAATATCTCTGTCTAGTAGTATCTGCACATTATGAGGGAAATACAGAATATAACTCAACTTTAAAAGAAGCTGATGGAACGGAACAGCAGTTACGGCCTTTTAGAAATGTTGTAAAATATTTGTAAGAATACCGGGAGAAATCCGTGAAGTAATCCCAGCAGGAATCTCTGAGGGAAGAATTTTCTAAATTAATCCCGGCAGAAATTCCTGAAGTAATTCCTGGAGGAATCCCGTAGGGAATATCTGATAGAATCCTTAGAGGGATTGCGGCAGGGATCTCGGCTGGAAGCTGTGCAGGAATCCCTGAACGAATCATAGAAGAAATCACGGAAGGAATTTTTGAAGAAGTTTCGAAAATACTGAAGCAGGATTTTTGAAGGAATGCCATCAGGAATTCCAGCACGAATACCTAAAAAAACATTTGGCAGAAAATTCTATTCTTTCACATTTATTTTCTGGAGGAATTCCTGAAGAAATCCAAGCAGGAGTTTTTAGAGGGATGTTTTCAGAAATCCCAAAGAAATCTTTGGAGGAATTTCAGCAAGAATCCCTGACAGTGCTGTTTCGGTGAAACAATAGCCAGTTACTCTTACTCAATGTTTCCAAATTTAAGCGCCCCTTATACTGGTACCGTGATTTCGGGTGAAATTGATCACTTTTCACAGTTTTTGGCTTCTTATTTTTGAATAGTTATCGATATGGTCAATCTCAATGCTTTAAAACAAGTACGATCACGGTTTTCATCAGTCAACGAGGTCGAAACTTTTACTGCAAATCATTTTATTGCAATAAATATCATTTAAAGTAAAAAATCAGAAATTTTAGTTTCGGGGTGGAATTGATCAGTCAGTGAAATGCCTTTGTAAGTGATGAAAATATTTTTTCCATCTAAATTACCCACCCCAGATTTCTAAAAGCTATGCGAAACTTTTACAAGTTTAGTAAGTTTTAAATTATTTAAACTAAAAGTTTAATAAATCCAAGGAAAACGCCTGAAAGGATGCAATGTTCATACTAAATAAGTCATTACTTCAGGAAAAGTACAATTTTATGCATAAATTTCAATATTTTTAAAAATTTTGATGACGGAATCGGGTTTAGCGAATACTTGGCAGCTATAATCATTCATTCGAATATTTATTCCATGTGCGATACTGCTACCGTAACAAAAGTTTGAAAGTGTCTTTGAAGTTCGCCTAACAGGCAGTTTCGGAAAATTTTGAATTTTGTACAGAAATATGTGACTAATTGGCTGTAAAACATGTAACCTCATCATTCCATAACCCTTGAGCCAAGTGATGGTCATTTTTTAAAAATTGTTTTAAGCTTAAAGCTTCATTTTTAACAAATAAAAATGGCCCTCACGTCGATCAATTTCACCCCACTGATCAATTTCACCCGAAATTACGGTATGCTCTTAAGGCAATGACTTCAATATTGCGCTTCTTTAAGAATTATATCGGGGAATTATTTGAGTTCAGCAAGAATTCTTCTAAAGATTTTTCTGAGAATTCATTTAGAATGTGCTCCATTACATGTACTTCTTTTCTAGACGATTATTTCCAGAAACAAAGCCAGAAATTCCTTAAGAGATTCTTTGAGTTTTTTCTCAAAACTTTACTGAATTTTATTGAAAGAAGATTGTTGCAGGAATTCCTTGAATGATTTCAGAAAGAATTCTTCCAGAGATTCCTTCAATCGCTGTAGAATGCATTCGTCCAGCGATGTCTCCAGAAATTCTTCGAAAAGTGTTCCAGAAATTTTCAATGGGTCTTCTTTAAGAGTTTTTCAAAAAAAAATATCTCAAAAGAATTATGTTTAACCTTACCACATGTTTTTTTAAATTCCATCAGAAATTCATCCTAGAATTCTTTCAGGGATTTATGAGAAACACTTTCAAAGGTTGCTACCGAAGTTTGTACCTGCATTCCTTTATTTATTTCTTCAAACATTTCTGACGGAGTTTTGTCAGAATTTACTCCAGCAGTTTAAAATTTCTCCAGAAACTCTTCTCGAAGTTCTTCAAGCTTTCTCCAGGAAATGCTCCAAACATTTTTTTTTTCAAAAGATACAACTTCAGGAAAAAAAAATTGCTGAGATTCTGAGATTTTTAAAAATTCCTCTAAGAATTTGTTTTAGAGATTTCAAAATTTTCAAGGAATTCTTTCAGAAATAAATGTGTTAATTGCTCTAGAGGTTCCTTCAGGTCTTACTCCATATATCCATAGGTTCTTTCATGCATTCATTCAAAAATTCTTCTAGGAGATTTATAAGAGATTTTTCCGGAAACTCCTCCAGGCATTTCTCCATGTATCCTTCCAAAGATTGCTTAGGATATATTCAGACCTTTCTTCAGGATTTTGTTGAAAATTTCTTCCGGCGATGCTTCAAGAATTTATCAAAAGATTATTTGTGCAACTCCTGCTGAAATTACTCCAGAATCAACTTTTTGGCCTTTTCAAAGCATTTTAAAGAAATTCATCTATCAATGCCCGCAGAGGGTTCTACAATTATTCCATCAGTATCTATCGAAGATTTGTTTAAAAATTCATATTTTTAGTTGTTCTCAGTTGTTGATTTTTCCCAGGAATATTTTTGTTTCTGTAGGATTTCCTGTAGAAGCTTGCCCCGGTGAACTAATCCCTTTCAGAAATTGTAAAAAAAACTCATAAGAATTCCTCTAGACCTATTTCAAGGAGTCAAGCATGGATTCCTCTAGAAAGTCCCCCAGACATTTTGCTAGAGCTTCTATCAGAAATTCCTCAACGGATTATTGCAGACATCCCTCCAGGAATTTCTCTAGCAATTTTTTATTGCAATAAATTCCAGAATCCTTCCAGAAGTTTCTTATGTTGTTTTCTAGTTCAGGAGGAATTCTAAGAAGTTTCTCCAGGAATTCCCTCAGAGATAACTTTAGAAATTGATCTGTGTTGAACATTTCTAAGAATTTCTTCTAGAAATCTCCAAATTCATGAGTTTTCTTTAGAAATGTTCTCACGTATTATTTCAATAAACCTTTCGGTATTTTTTTGTTTGCTTTCTGGAAGAGCTATTGAAAAATCCCTGGACGAATATCTGAAACAATTCCTGTCCGAATCTCTGAAGGAATGCCAGCAGACATTTCTGATGGAACCACAGGAGCAATTTCTGAGCAATGTTTTGAAAGAATTCTCTCTAAAACCTTTTCAAGATATTTAATGAATATTTAGGGAAACATCTGAAAAAATCAATGGAAGAACTTTTGAAAAAGTGCCATGCTGAATTCCGGAATAAAACTAAAATTCTGCAGAAGTCTTCGGAAATATTTTTGAAAAAATCCCTGAAACAATTTCGGAAGGAATTTTAGTGGGAATTTCAGGAAGGATTCATAAAGGAATTTAAGAAAGAATCTCCAGTAGAATTCCTGCAAAAATCTCAAAAAAACTATTGAATGAATCTTGGGGAAATCTCAGAATGAACTCGCGAAAAATTTCCTGACGAAATACCAGGAGAATCCAAACTCTTGGTAGAATTTATTATGAAGTTTATTGATGTTTCTTTATGGAAATAATTTGGGAAATATCCATTAATAATATTATTGCAGATTACTGAAAGTATTCTTGGAGCAATCTGTGGATGTATTCCTTGAGGAATTCCTGTGAAAATATCTTCAAAAAAAACTAGAAAAGCTGTGTAAGGATCCCTAGAAAAAAAAAATCTTGAAATGTTTTCCTCGGAATTCTTGCAGAAATTGATAGGAAATATTTCTAAATAAATTTCTTAAAGATTCCTTGGACAAATGCTCGTAGTTGAGTATGAGTTTCTGAGGAAATCGATGGAAACTCTTGGAAAGACTTTTGAAAATCCTCCAGAGGAAAATTTTAAGAAAATTCTGAAGGAATTTCTGAAGCAATCATTGGAAGGTATTCGAAAAAAAAAATGAAAAGAAGCGGGGAAAAATAATATCTGGAGGATTTATTTTAAGGAATCCATGAACCCATTGCGGAAGGCTTTCTGAAGAAGTTCTTATATTATATTCTAATATTAAGAAAAATTTAAGAGAAAATCCTAAAGGAAACTATGGGTTTTCCATTTGATACCCTGAAAGAATTTCTGATACAATGCTTCGAGAAATCTCCGAAGGAATTCCTGGTAGAAATTATTAAAAATTCTATTCAAGGTTCTCTGAAAGAATCACTGAAGAAATACTTGGATGGAATTTTATATGAATTCATGGAGGTATTTTCGATGACATTCATGGATGATTTGCTAAATGAATAATTCGATACTCTCTCCTGCAAATTCAGAAGGATTTATTAAGAAATTCAGCAATCCATGCAAGATATTTTAAAATAATCTTTTGAGAGTTCGGATTTGAGGACTTCGTAGATAACGAGTTGTTATCTTACCCGACGTTTCGACACTTTGGATGGTGTCATCTTCAGGGGAAACTTAAAAAATATATTTTTCTTATTGAATGTGAAAACAACAAACCATCAGCTTTGCCATTTCTAGAAATGCACACCATATAACTTGTACTAACAATACTGTACACAAACGCACAGATGTAGATAATTTAGGTACTACATATGCAGACATATTACACTGCATCAAAAACATCCACCAACGTAAAAAAAACATCGTTAAACAACATAAAATCCAATGAGACATAGATGAACTTTACCACTAGGGAATTGCTACCAAATTTAGAAAGGGGCTCATAACTGAAAAAGCAGTGTCTACGCCGATTTTTTTAAATTATCGTACAAATTGGTACGAAGGTTCTCAGAATTTAATGATTTTTTTACAGGTAGGGTTTGCATATATAGGGGATACTGTGGAGACTTGATCCCTTTTCCTAATTTACCTAAAACTTTAAGAAAAAAAACACAAAACTAGATCCGATTTCCGTACAAAATGGTAGGTAAACATCTATTGCAAGTTAATACACAACAGAAGGCCTTTAAATTATTGTTAAAGTTTTAAAAATGGGTTTTTTATGGAGGCATGTCTTATGATGTATATTTCAAAAATGGGTGACACTTGATCCCCCTTTGAGCACATGGTTTATTTAAAAGGAACATAATTCCAGAGTCTTCCTATTCATTTTCTTTTCCAGTTTTCTTGTAATTTCGATGAATATGGAGTGTTTGAAAGTGTAAGATTTCCTTAAATTTTTAAGGATATGCCGTATTTTTAAAATGGGGAGACTTGATTTCCCTTTTCTTGGTTTGTTCTAAAGTTATAATTATCTGACACATTTTATTGTTGAATAGACTAGAATTCCAATTAAATAGAGGCTTCCGAATAGAATTTTATTTTTCACATGTATAATGTGTGTGTAATCCTCGAGGGATCAATTGTCCTCATGTCACTGTTGTGTATGCTAAGCTGAATTAATCAAAATATGCTAACAAAAGCCTTATTTGGATAAATAAGTTTGAAAGTATTTTATTTAAACTATGTGCTGTGAAATTTTGACACGATTTGGTTCAATTTTCACAAAGTTATTGAGATTTTTCGGAATCGCCTAAAAGATTTCTCAAGGACTGAAAACAAACCATCAGCTGTTAAAAAATAATGCAATGTACAATCGAAATCACTTGTAGCCAAAACATAGTCGTTTGTCCAGGAGTAGTCTTGGAAAAATTAAGCTAGAAGAAAAATGTTTTTGATTCCGAGCAAATATGGGGGGAACAAGTCTCCCCAGGGATCAAGTCTCCCCTATGAACAAAAACTTAATTGAAAAAATCAGGGTTGCCTGATATTCCGGCAAACTCCAATGGAAAACAAACATTTTCCACAGACACCACCTACTTTGAAAAATCGTAACTCAAGAACGAAGCATCGTAGACACATTTTTTTATGAAATCGTAAGCAAGTTTTCTCAGCAATTCTCGCGCTTAGTATCATACGGGCGTATCTACAAAGATCGATTTCTCTTCATCGACTTTCTCTTCGGTAGATAACTTGGCCGGCAAATCATTTTCGGTTGTTTTTGTTTTTTAGAAGCTAGTCCTAGTCGCCATTTACCGAAATACGCCGAGAGATCATCCGAATATCGGTAGTATTTCCCGGATTAATCAAAAAACATACAAAATAACAATTGTTTACCAAAAATTTTAATTTTCCACAGTTTAGAAAAATTTGTTGGAAAAGTCGGAAAAAACTATTTGGGAAGTCCGGAAAAATTCTCAAAAAAAATGTTATTAGGAAGGAAATTACGTAAGCAATATTCTGTGAAATTTTCAAGATGTGGTTTTTCTCCGTTCCTGAGTTATGACCAATTTTCTGCAAATTATCCAGATGTACTATATGAGCCGTTTGTTTAAAAAATCAGAACTAAATAAAGGGGCTGTCCATTAACCACGTGGTCATGAGGGGGGGGGGTTCGGCCAATGACCATTTTGTATGGAGGAATAAAAAATTTTGTAAGGACTAATGACCACGCGGGGGGGTTTGAGAAGTCCCAAAAAATGACCACGTGGTTTATGGACAGCCCCTAAAGGGTGAGTCGTTGATTATTGTGCCACCCTACCTTCAACTGATTCGCAAGTTGTCTACAGTTAACGAAATGAAACCAAATTTTTACAGTAGTTTAGTATATGTGTGTATTTCAACTTTTTGGTGTAGGTTCAAATTTAGGATGCGTTTTAATGAAATTCACGACATTTTCAATTAACGCCCTCCATGTGGACATGTTCAGGCTCCACTTGAAACAAATAATTAAAGTTCTCTGATTTTTTTATGCGCATCGTGCCTGGTTTTCACCCAGCTCCAAGCTTATGTTTCACTGACAACCGTTCCTGAAACCTATTGACGAACATTAAGATGATCCGATAATGTATAATCATTAATTGTTCCAAGGCGGGATACCATGATTTTAGAATTTAGCATGTAATTGTACAACATCTTTATAAGAACTGGTAACTAAATTTATTCTATATCGACCGGAATCTCACTGATAACTGCTCAATTCATTATATGTAAACAATAGACTATATGGAGAAACAGTGCAGAATTTGGTTGATTTTAGCGAAGTAGGAAAAAAGTTACGTTAGTTTGAAAATGGCACAATCATTATCGACTCACCCTTTAGTGAATCATCGTAGACACAAAGTTTTTTTTTGTGAAATTTTTCTAAGCAATCCAAAAAAAATACAAAATCAAAACTGTTTTCCACAAAATTTTCCACTGTAGAGGAAAATCGGTTGGAAAAGTCGGAAAAACTATTTACGAAGTCCAAAAAATATATCAGAAGGAACACTTTGCAGAATTTTTGGGGGAATCCTGGGAAGAACTTCCAGGGGACCCTAGATGGATATCTTGTAGGATTCTTTGAAGGAAAATCCCGGAGAAATTTCAGATCGAAATTCTGGGCAAACTATGAAAAATCTCTTGCAGGATTATCAAAAGGACATTAAGAGACGAACAAAGAATCAGATTTTTAAAGAATTCGGTTTCCTGTTGGAAAACTGTAGGAAAAAAACATAGAAATGACCGGAGGAATTTGAAAAGACCCATCTGGTTGATTTCCTGATAGAACTCCTGGCAAAATCTCTTAAGTCGTAAATTATATATTTTTTTTTTATTTCTTGATTGCATAAGAAATGGACGCCGCTGCTATTCAAGAATGCAAATGAGACATTGCCATGTGATACATCGAAACGGTCCACCCTTCAGATGCGTTGCAAAAAATCCCATTAAGAGTTTCTTGTAATCTGAGATGCACCACAAAGGCAAATGTTTTCCCCCTGCGGCCACGAGGGTCGGTGCGAACGGTGTTGATCTGATAACCGTAAGGATTCACGATGGGAAAACTGCAGGACACCATCGAAGGTAAACCAACAAGTTTGGTCACTTTCTTTCACACCGCACCGGTTTGATTGCATAACATTGTATTCAAATGCAACGGCACCCATGAATAATGCTGAACTGGTTTGGTGGCATAACTTTTTCCTATAGCAAAAAGATTGAAACGAACGTAACTGATACGGAAGGACAAAGGATGATTCCATCACATTGGCATCGTCCTTTCAATTTATTCCCCGTCCCCTCTCCCGGCAACGACTTTCGGAATAAATTGTTCAACATTGCATCACTTACTTCCAGTCCGGGTGTATCAAAGGAGAAAAGTTTCTAGCTCTAGCATCAGCAGCAGCAGCCGGTAGGATCAACTTTGATAATAGACCTGCCCTGAATGAAATGCGTCCTCTGTGAATGAAGCGTATCGGCACGACGAAAAAGACATGGCTTTTCCTTCAATCTTGCAACCTTTTCAACCGGGAAAAAACTTCATCCCGTAGACAAAAGAGAAAACTTTTCCCGTTTTATTTTGACAAAGTCAACTCCACGAAGTAGCAAAAACAACGCATTGGAATTGATCTCTTCACTTCTGCTGATGGGGTACCGGGAAAAGAAAAAAAAACTTTATCGACCTGAAGCCTTCGTCATCCCTCCGGCTCAGGAAGCCCATCCATCCACGCATTTGATGGCGCTTCGTCCATCGCAAACGATAGTTTTCTTCTTCGCCATCAACTACACCGTGTATTTGCTAGATTGCCCGGGGAGTGGATCACTTTTCCGAATCCCTAAAGTAAACCTAGTAAACTTCTTGGACCCAAGCGCCAGGCAGTCGGCCACCGCGCCACCGACGTCGCCACGGGCACGCGGGTTCAACAGAATAAGGAAGTGGAAATGAATTTGAACAAGTTAACTTCTCGACGAACATCCGCCAAATATCACCCCCTCAAGAACCGAGGGAGGCGGCCATTACCGAGAGTGCGATAAATTGGAACAATGGATCTACGAGGGCGAACCAGGATATCGCATGTGTACCTATCCTCCCCTCGCTGGGTACTTCAGTTCTTAAGTATGTTTTGGAAGGATGGTTTTGCGAAACTAAAGGAGTTCAACTTTCAGCAGTTGAATCACTTGAGATTACCCCCATGGAGAATCGAGATTCGAAATAGGTAGCGGGAAAGACGTCTGAAAGAGATTTTTCGAGATGGCGGTAACTTAGCTTCAAAAAGCGTGTCGCTGATACTTTTTACTGTCAACAGTGGAACTAAATCTCTGTTGTTAAATTGTTGTTGGTTTAATGGCTACACCCAGTTGATCTATCGGTTTACTTATAGCCAAAATAAGGAGATGAACAAGTTCATTACGAATGAAATTCTATGCAAAAAATGAGATGTATGTAGGTATCTCTCAAAAATTTCAACCATCAAATGCCCATCCATAGTAAGCTCGCTAATCCCTTTGAAGTAAACATAACAAAAACATCTCAAACCAGTTCAAAAAACCGTCATATTCTGTCCTCTGCCTGTCACCATGAATCCGTCATATCTGCCAGTCATTTTCACGCTCCGTCGACCTAAATATCCCCCGAAACTCAACCCATCATCAGCTGAGGGCTGACTTTGTATTCAGTACATAGCTCTAGCCCCCAGTCCACGGGATCGCGCTTTTCTTTCACCATATCCAACAGCTGCAGTAAGGGTTGCGAACACATCCTTCTTTCAACTTGAGTTAAATAAAAAAAAAAAAACTGAATAGAAATAAAAAAAAAACTGGAATCTCGTAAAATCAAAACAAAGATTACATAACTATACAAGGCCATGCTCATCATCGTCGTCGTCGTAGTCGTCGTAATCATCTTCATGCTTGCCTTCGGAGAAATCCATCGCGTAGCATAAAAAGGACGCCTCACCAGGAAACGCGCTGCTGCTGATGCTGCCTGCACGGCACGGCGCGACCCCACGAAAATAAACTGAAACCGGTTCCACCGCGTTGTCCTCGTCGTCTTCTTCGTCTTCGTTGCTTATGCTCGGTACATAGTTGTTTGGTTAAAGGAGATTAAGAGTCCTGTAGCGCGCGGGGAGACCCCTTTTTCCGCGAGAAAACGATGATGAATAGCGCGAGCAAAACAAAGGATTCGAAAATCTTTTGAAACCCGTGGCACTGTGGATCAAAAATGGAATCGAAAGACTCAAAATTTGTGTTGATGCCATATCTATAGTCAAAGCGGTAAACGCTCGGGTATTCACCATACCATGTCAGAGTTGGAATACCCGGATAGCTCAGAATTGTTTACTACTTATACATACATACATTCCCTTGTTTACTGATCTCATGCTGCTTCTTGCCTTTTACTGCCAATTGGATCTGCGGCAAATTCCAATTTTACAGGGTTGTTGCCCGGCATTTCTGCAACATGCCATATTAATTGTATTCTTTTAGCTTTGGCACACCGACAAAGATCGTCCTTGGCACATGTCACTCAAACTACTGTTCGATGGCAGTCTGCAGATTCTATCAAACATGGCAACCCCAATTCAATGTGTGATGCGACCCGTGTCGAGGTATGAATGTTCAAGGGGGTGAAAACAAAACTCAATCTTGACCGGAGCCCTTTGGGCATCTGGGTACTTACTACTTACTTTCAGTCCTGAGCACTCATGGTGGTACAGAAGATCGAATTGAAAGATCTTCATCCTGGGTGATTACCCGATCGCCTTGACCTGTAGCCAGGTCAAATTTTTGTCGACTTCCTTTATTTCCTTGTTGAGGCTGTGCCGCCATGAGCCATTGGGTCTGCTTCTGCTGCGTTTCAATCTAACGCTTGTTTGCAGATTTTGTTCCGCCCCTGCGTAGAGTGTGACCGACCCAACTCCACTTTCGCTCCCGAATTTCTGTCGCTATCGGCTTTTGATGACATCAACGATAGAGCTTCACGTTGGAGATTCAATTGTAAGGCCACCATGCACGAAAGACCTATGCCACAGGCATCTCTTGATGAAGACCTGCATCCGTTGAGTGTTATCCGCTGATACACACCATGTTTCACTGGCGTACATCAGCACAGATTTCACGTTCAAGTTAAAAATTCGGATTTTGTTGCGACGACTAGGGTAAGAAATCAAACTTTGAAATAGTCAATTTGTAATCTTAATTTGAACCATTTCAAAATTCATTAAAACGACGTACTTTTGAGGCAAATATTGTCCCGAAAAAGATGTTATACAGCTTTCCGTAATATAACCTGATAACATGGACTTTAAAAGCATTGAAAAAAGCGTTTTTGTCATGGAAAACAGGCAATTAAAAAATCACTGTGATTTCACCCATTTCCCCCAAGAGAAAGCACATTTTCGGTACACTCGTACAGCTCATGCATTGTATCACACGCAATATGTGAACATGTCAATTGAAAGTTTATTTATCGTAGAATCGACCAACCGAATAATATTCCGCATTATTTGTCATAAAATTATCGAATTTAAGTGATTCTTACTTGGAGAATGTTGTTGAACCATTTTTAATCTAAATTTGAACTAATAAACGGGGATGAGCTTCTAGTGTTGGCCTGTAGATTGCGCTAGTGGTTGCTTTGTTTACTCTTGGGGGATGAAAAAATCCAAATTTAGTTTCCAAATTCCTAAAGAATTTCGAACGTTCTGAGTTGAGATTCCACTGTCTAATGAAAAATAGGTATGAGAATTAGCAAATTCATGTGATTTTTCATTGTTTAGCATGGAATTGGCTGTTTTGTGAGATGCTCGAGCTGCTGCTGCCTGAACTACTGGCATTAAGATTAAAATTGGTTCAAATTATGATTACGATGGTTCAAATTAAGATTAAAATCATTGTTGATGAAAAATCAAATATTTCAATGAAATTCAGTGCAAATACAAACTTTTTACCATTTAACAGAAAGCTTATACCCGTGGCTTTCATGTACATACGATTTTGCCGTAGTAAATTATTTCCATGTGGGAGAAAAAATCACTTGAAATTTGCACTGCTTCAGAAAGCCGCAATTTGGTTCAAATATTGATTACCTACCCTAATCTGATTGTTTGTCCATACATTTCTTAAACTCGCAAATGCAGCTTTGGCCTTCTAGATCCGTGCACCTATGCTGATCTTGATGCTGCAATCGACCGCCATTTGTCTACCAAGATATTGGAAGCTTTCAACATGCTCCAGTGCTTACCCAGCTACCGTGAAGCTGAAAGGGTCGACCGTGTTTACATCCCACGATTTGGTCTTGTTGACAATGCCCGGGTAGAGGAAAAGAGCTCAATAATAGCATATTTTGATATTGAGATCAAAATGTGATATTGGTTTGATTGATATAAGAGATAAAAGATCTAAAAATAATATCTAAAATTTACTCCTGGAACATCATCACCAGATCATATTTAGATCTTGTAAGATCTACCCAATAGCAGCAAGCTATTCGTTTGATCTTGAAATATCAAATTTAGATATTGTTCAGATGTTCCAGGAACATTTTTCAGATATTATTTTCAGATCTTTTATCTCTTATATCAATCAGACCAATATCACGTTTTGATCGTCAGTACTTCACCTCTACCCGGGTGCCCTGTACTGTGTTTCAATGAGGCCGATGTTTTTCTCAGGGACACCCTCGCGCCTGAGGGCTCCCCACATGTTTGAAGACCTCTTGGTACGTTTAAGAACAGACTTGTTAGAGTCCCAAAATGGCCGCCACAATGGCCGACTTTGGCACCTACTCACGATTTCGAGGGCACAAATCTCTTCGTAAACAAAACCAGTGCACCTGAGCTTTTTATTTTAAGCTAATTACAAGTGAGCAAGAACAGAATAATGAAATACATTGTTGTTTGAAGCTTGTTTCTTGAGATTTGTGCGTCTGAAGTTTCGATGCAATGTTGAAGTGGGATTTCAAGACGTTTGTCCTTAAGGAGAAACATCAGAGCATACACATATGGTTGCCACAATTGCCGACTTTGACCCCTACTCACGTTTTCAAGAGCACCAAAAATTCTTAAACAAAGGCGCTCGATTTGGAAAAGCTGCTTCTTTTCGCAAGTGAGCAAAGCCAGAAAAAACAAGTGCGGCTTGGTACGATATTTTTTTCATCAGATTTGTGCTTCTTAAATTTGTATGCAAAATTACATTGGGATTTCTTGACTTTTCACCTTAAATATTCGTTCCACCTTGGGTGACGGAAGAAGGCTCAGTTGAAGATTCATTACTAGCGTCGGCAAGCTCTGGACACGGTACCTTAAGAAGAACTGTATTCAATCATTTTATGGCCTCCCTGAATGCAGGGGTCTCCGAAGAGCCACCGGAGCTCTTGTTCGATGAAAACGGGCAGGGATACATCAGAAGAGGAGGTAGATATCAAAAAGCAGAAAAACGAGCAAGAGTGTGCCAGTAATCAGAAAGATGCCGGTAAGTACAATGGAAAGTCAGAAAGAGAGAAGAAGAAAAAGCGCAAGGAGACGAAGGAAAAGAGAGTGGAACCGAACAAAACTAAAAAAAAACCTTGGCCCCTGCCCTCGAGAGAAAAGCAAGGGTGATGCCCTCAGCGTCAAAGCGATCGACAAAATAACGCACGCTGTGCTCTCAGGAAGGCGAGGGAGAACCCAGGGCCAGCTGCAAAATAAGTGGGAAGATGCTTCAGGTGCATGGAGTTCGGTCATCACGCGTCGAACGCATGCGAGGCGTGACGGGTGGTTTCAAATGCTCCTTGTACCTATAAAATGGCGAAGACAGATCAACAATGATGAAGATAACGCAATTTAACCTCAATCACTGCGACGCATCACAGCAACTGTTGTGGCAGTCGGTACTGTAGTAAACCCAATGAGAGTCCAATAAAGGTGGAGAAGATTCCTCGTGTGCGTGAGATCTGTGACTGGTGCAAAACATATCACTACTACAAGCAAAGCAAGCTGCCATAAGAACGCGTGTCAAATAGTGATTTCACTGTTTGTGTTTACATTTTTCTTTCCTTACTAATACATCAATACAAGCCATTCCCTCTTCTTCCCCACCTGTAATATACTCTCATTGATGTAAACCAACCAAGTAACTTGTCACAGAAGAATCACGGCGGCGCAGGTTTTTGCTGTGCAGAAGTCACTGTGACTTACTTATAGCAAGTAAGTATTTATTTGTTAGAAGTAAGTCACAGTGACTTCTGCGCAACAAAAACCTGCGCTGCCTTGACTTTTCTGTGACAAGTGTGTTACTTGGGTGGTTGACATCAATGAGAGTATATTATAGGTGGGGAAGAAGAGGGGATGGCTGTTACTTGGGCAAGTGTGACGTCGCAATTAATGCTGAGTCGTATCGAGTTCTTTTCGACAACGGCAACTGAGTGGCGGAAGTTGATAGCGATCACGAAGGTTCTGTTATCGCCCAGATCAACGGTGTTTTTATGTGAAGCTGTTATGTATGCCCAAGGTAGACATAGTTCAATGGAATGTTAGACTTATCAACCGTAGTACGAACGCCGTTTGTTATCGGAGGAAACTTTAAAGTTTAGGCTGTAGAGTGGGGAAGCAGGCACACTAACCAAAGTGTGTATTAGACCTGTTCACTTTTTTTGACCTACCCGTGTCACATCAAATTATCAATCCACATGCAAAAATAAGGCTTCAGTCCAAAAATGAGCCAAATTGATAACGGTTTAGAGGTGTATCGATTCGATTTTGTGTTTTTTCGAGCATTTTCACGAAAATGTACTTCAATATCCAGAAAATTGCACCAAAAAGGTACCGAAAATACCGTTAAAATATAGTTAGAACAATACTCTACAACTTTGCCGAAGACACTACGGTGTTTAAATTGCGTATTTCAAAGTTATTCAACAATTTTCGTTAAAAAATCACGAAAAAATACTATATTTTTACGATTTTTCATGTAAAAGTCATGTAATTTTACATTGTTTTAAGTGACTAGCTTTATGAGCTATTGCTCCTATGTGTTACGAACATTTCGTCCATAGGGCACTGCATTGTTTAGATTTTGTATGGGATTTTGACGTTTCTTGGCCTTGTTGTTTACAAAATTTCTGTAGGAGTGAAAGAGGAGGAAAGAATTTCATGCAGTGCCCTATACATCATTTTAGTGTAGAAATTTGTTTTCATTGACTAATTATCAAAAGTTTGTCACGTTGATACTAAAAATTGTACAGAGTTGCCAGCATAAAATAAAACAAAGTTACCCATGATTTAAACGTCATTACACTTCTTTGTCTCATCTGCATCACTTTAAATTTGGTGCAGTTGGTTGAGCAAGAGATTGTGGATTCGAAGATTCAAGGTTCGAGTCCTGAAATGCATTTTTTTGCGTCTCGATCCTGCTATAAGTTGATGAAACTACGCACTGCATCTCATGGCAATTTGGCATCATAGCATTGTTTCAAAACCGTTGAGTGCATAGTAAGAATGAAGTTTCCCTTCATCGTGTAGTAGTGATGATTTGTGGGTGGATAGATAACAAGTAAGCTGCACCCACAGTTGTATGTAACACAACATTTTACCAGAAGCAGTTCCATCATCATATTGAATTGTTTTAGCTAAATTGATCATTATCAAACAGATGATCATTATTTCGCCCAGCTGATCTCGTCGACACGATTTTTTGTCAACAAGTATAAACTAAATATCTAGCTAGTTCTGGAATGGGCTTAATTGGCAGGCCCCGATCATTATTATTTGGGAGATTGCGTGTAAGTCATGGCAGATTCATCATCCTAACTGCTACAAAGAAAGAAAAAAAAAAAGTTTATCATGTATTTGAGCTTGAACCTGGGGCCTTCTGATCCGCAAGTTCGAGCCTTACCATCTGCACCATTTCTGATACTTAAATCAAAAGGCATTAGAATACGACGGCATGACGTCTTAATCATGGGTAACTTTGTTTTAGTTCGTGCTGGTAACTCTGTGCGATTTTTAGTATCAACGAGACATACTTTTGATAATTAGGGGAGGAAGGGGTAACCCCGTCACCTTAAGCATTGTGATTATTCATAATTAATGTAAGAGTTAATTTGATATTTTAACTACGCAGAATGTTTGATTCATGAGTATTTTATTAGATTTGTGCATTAAAATTTTAAAAATATGTTTATTCTACCGAATAATGTACATAACCCAAACATATTAAATATTGATGTTGTTAATGCAGTGCGGGTAAGACCGTCACCCCTATGGGGTAAGTCCGTCATACCTTTTTTTTCAAGATATATTGAAGATTTTAATTTGAAAATGTTTCCAACATATTTTTGATGAGTTGTGATGGTTTACCAATTATTCTAATCAGTCGTTTTTTATATGATCGTTATTTTTAAAGTATATGCGACATGCTGCAAAATAAGGAAAAATCTACTTAAGCGATCATGCCGTTGTTCTCCATGTACATCAGTATAACTAGAAAGAACAGCATATGATTTAACCTTTCGCACCGTTGTAAAAAGTACATAGTACCAAAAGCCTCGATCATTCTCTTCTTCTTTTTCTTCTTGGCATTACGTTCCAACTCGAAAAAGCCTGTTGTTAGGCTTGTTCTATGAGCACTTCCACAGTTATAACTGAGAGCTGCCTCTGCCATTGACCATTTTGCCTGTGTATATCGTGTGGCAGGCACGAAGATATTCTCTAGTATATGCCCAAGAGAGTCAAGAAAATTCCCTTTATGTAAAGATCCTGAACAGACTGGAAATCGAACCCATCACACACACGGTCATACTTCGTTATATCGTAACTTTTAGCTTGATATAACATTCGGCTCCGTAAAGCGTTAAACGTGATTGCGCCTCGATTAACTGAGTTAGATAAAAATAATAAAAATTCTATTTTGCCAGCCCTCAGGTGAATCCTTGAAGAATCTCTGGAGGAATACCCGAAGAAATCCCAAAAAGAGTTCCTGAAAGAATTTCCGCCGATGAGTGACGGGCTTACCCAAAAAGCCAACTTTTCTTAAATTGCACCGTAATTTCTGAAAAGTTTTTGAAACTGACCTTTCGATGAATCTTGGCACTAAAGAATAGTACAGATGAGAATACATGATTGATTAAAATAAATTTCTATACTTGTTTTGTAATTCAGACGCTAAATTCCACCGACGAAAAAATACTTCCACCGTTGGTGCAACAACGTGTGCGTTTGTTTTGTTTATTTTCTTCGCGTTTGACAGGTCAATGTTGGTATCATGTGTCTCAAAAAAGTAAAAATGTTAAAAACAAATAAGGTGTGTGGCCAAAAAGCAACTAAATAACTATTTTCTGGTAGAATCATTGGGGTGACGGGCTTACCCACCCTGACGGTGTTACCCGCTTTTCCCCTACTCAATGAAAACGAATTCCTACACAAAAACGATGTATGGACGAAATGTTCGTTACACATAGGAGTAATCGCTAATTAATTTAGTCACTTAAAACGGTGTAAAATTACATGACTTTTACATAGTAAAAACGTAAAAATATCGTGTTTTTTCGTGATTTTTTAACTTTTTGTTTTTTGTTGAATAACTTCGAAATACGCAATTTAAACACCGTAGTGTCTTCGGCAAAGTTGTAGAGTATTGTTCTAACTATATCCTAACGGTATCTCCGGCATCTTTTCGGAGTAATTTTGTGAATTTCTGAGTAAATTTCTGTGGCTAAAAAAACACAAAATCGATTTGATACACCTTCACAATCTTCATCAATTTGGCTCAATTTTGGACTGAAGACTTGGTTTTACATATGGATTGATAATTTGATGTGTCACGGAGAATCGGAGAAAAAAAGTTTCAAAGTGAACAGGTCTAGTGTGTATGTACAATTTGCTGGAGGCCCTGGCGAAATTGAACGTAACGGTGTACAACGAAGGATCGGCGAGGACATCCAGCAAAGGCTGTCGGGAATTCATCATACATCTCAAGTAACACACATGTCATATAAGAGTTACGGCAGCGCAAGTTTTTGTTGTATAGAAGTTATTTGGACGTTATTCTAACATGATGTAAAAATTACGTCAAATACAACCAAAACTTGCGCCGCCGTAACTCTTATACGACATAAGTGATTCTTGGGATGTCGTTCAGGGGCCATATAGCCACGCCTACACGTGGGTATTCAGCATCACCATGCTAGGGGTGACCGGTGCGAATTCCGGAATTTTCCATGAAGGAAATTATCTTGATTTCCTTGGACATAGAGTATCTTCGTACCTGCTACCCGTCGCTGGTGGACAACACAAACTGGATAATGAGCATGCCAGTACACGCGTAGTGACCATCTGGTGATCCTCTATAGCAATCACCGTCAAACTTCCTCTGCTGTGAACTACCGGAGTCCTAGGACTTGTGAAAGGAAATGGAATACGAATAAAAGGCACTTCGAGCAGACAGAGGCGCTCTCATTTCCAATGCTGAGTAGTTAACTGAAGCAGTAGCAACACAGATAAAAATAATGAGATTTACACGTCATGTAAACTTTAGTTTGGTCATGTAAACTTACTTTTATGAAAGTTTACATGATATATCATGTAAATTTGTGTCATATGTCATGTAAACACACAGAGTCATGCTGAATTACATGACATATAATGGAAGTTTACATGATATTTAATGACTTTTACATTATATGTCATGTAAACTTCCGGCGCCCGAAATATTGGGGGAATGAAATTCGCAGCACTCTCCATGCTGCTTGTCTGAGAACTGGATGACGAGTTTCAAGAGCTAGATGAGAGTCAATCAGGGAGGAAACAAGAAGATTTTTTTCGTGGCTTGAGTTGCATTCAAACCCTTGGAGTCAAGCGTATTGCGTCGTGATGGCGAAGATCAACGGTTCAACGATGCCAGCTGACATGTGTCCTGACAAGTTGAGCGTAATCGTAGAAGGTCTTTTTCTAAAGCACAACCCAACATGCAGACGCCAGAGAAAACCAAGCCTGAGATGATGGGTTCCTTATGGTGAAAAAAAAGTAAAGGAACCCCCGGGCCGGTTGGATTCTCCGATCTTGTATTTTAGACCGTCATTGAAAAAAAATACAGAATGTCCGGAAGATAGTCATTTGTAAGAATCAGAAGCTAGTGTTGCTGTGAAAAACAGGAAAGCCGCCACCAGGAGACCCAGCATCCTATCGACCGATATGCCTGCTGGATGCTCTTGGTAAACTCCTGGAGAAGATCTTCCTGAACAGGCTGAAAGCGAGTGCGGACTGTCTAATAAGCAGTTCGGATTCCGGAAAAAGAAGTCGATAGCGATGCAGAAGGTCATTGCGAATAAGAAGAAAACAGAAGAGAACCCTCAGTCACAGCATTGCATAGCATGAGGGCTCCCGACTATTTTTTATGTATTCAGCTAACGATAGAACAAGTTGACATCACTGCTCTATTGTCCACTTGGGCACTACGTGACCAATTAGGGGGATTAGGGGCATAATGGACACCCTAAGCAAATGAGTATGTTAGGCCTGTATAACAGTCAAAAACTGAACATATTATTAGTTGACTTACAACTTTAACTTGTTTCCTACATATTTCAATCATTTACAGCTTGTAGAATGTCATTATTGTGAAGAAATAATGAATTGAAAACCGTGTGTTTTTGGGGCTGGCAGCAAAGGTACGGGGCGAAATGGACACCCATCGGGGCATAATGGACACCCCTGCATATTTTATGCTGTATCTTTGAGAATATCGACCAGTTAAGTAATTTGCCAACGGCGATCAATACAACAGATATAATACTCCATCTTAGACGAGTTTACATAACTTCAAAGTTAATTAAATAAATTTTAGGCTAAAATAATCGGATTGAATATTTTAAAACTCTCTAAAACGCCCAACAGTATGCAACGCCCGTACATCCATTCAGAATTGCCAGTGTTCATTTCGCCCCGAATAGACTACAACATTGAAATTGTTATTTTCAGTGTGTTCTGATCAAAAATATAATGCTTTATTCATTTCTAAATCTACGTATACATGTAGATAAGCTAACAATTCACTTGTTTGTATGATGGACACACTCAATCACTCGTAATACCTTATTTGCTGCTGCTTCAAAATTATAAGAAATCCACCATATGAAAAACATACTTCAATTTCAATGATATTTTGGTTAATTTGAAGGAATATAAAGGGTACTTGTGAAAAATAGAACAATGACTTGTTCCTTTACACTTATGAATTGAAAGTTTAACATAAAAGTCAACGATTTCGGCAAAAACAGGGATGTCCATTTCGCCCCGGGTGTCCATTATGCCCCTAATCCCCCTACAAACAACAGTTGCAGTTACACTTTCTACAGCGCCTTAATTATTTTCTACTCTGTTCATGGTAGGAGGATGAGCACGATGTTGATGTGAGGCTCTTGTTCCTTTGTTAGTCCAATTGAGTCCGTTATGGGTTGCCGCTCGCCGATATCCGTTACAGGTCCGTTAGAACTTTATAAGCTCTGAAGAGGGTCAAGCAAATTGCAAGTACCGGGGCTGGGATCGATCCCACGACCACCTACTTATGAAATGAACGAGCGACCTCTGCGCCACGGGCCCGGCAGTTCCAGACTATCTGTGCATGAGTTTGCAGAACAGAACCAAGTCCTGATCTACGAGACAAATCAAGGGCAGAGAACAGTTAGAGTCACGGCGGGCGTACCACAGGGCTCCATACTTGGCCCAACGTTGTGGAACATGATGTACTACGACGGAGTGATAAGACTTAAACTGTCCGGAGGAATTGAGATTATCAGCTTCACGGATGACATCGTTACGATAACCGGTGAGACCCTGAAATATATGAAAATGTTGACGGTGGAGATAATCGATGTTATTGAAACATGGATAAGTTCAGTAAAGTTGCATCACAAGACGGAAGTAGGTCTCTTAAAAAGTGATTCTTATCGCAGAAATATAGGAAAGTGATTTTTATCACAGAAACATAAACCGATGGACAGCCTATGTTCAACAGAACACACTAGACGAAAAATCTGTAATAATTGGTAAACATTTTTATTATTCTAATTAATTTGGAGGAGGTATACGACTGGGAGGAAATGTTGAACTGTTATGGCTTTCTCAGTCAAAGAACATTGAAACGGCTAGTTTGGCATAGCCCGACGTTTCGGTCCCGTGTATTGGATTTTTTTCAAGGGATAATCAGTCAACCGTCTCTCGTTATGCGGTTTTTGAATGTAATTTGAGAGTTGGAGCTTCTTGTATTGCCATTTAACATAAAACACATAATTTTTTCTTATACTTTTTGGGACAACTTCCACTGAACACTACAGATTCTAAATAATAACGTAAAAACCGTCACATACATGAACAACCAATTGTATAGTCCCTGAGGATGGTCTCAAATGTGACCGAAACTTAGAACAAGAGTTAATAACGGTGTTTTAATTTGATCAAGACTGACAAGGCCTACTTTCAAGTTACAATCCATCACAGTGGTAATCAAAAACTTATGTAGTGATGGTAGGTAACTGCAGAGTAGTTCAGCAGTTCGAAACCAGTGTTGAAGACACATAGCTCATTCGAAGCGTGCGCTAAAACACCTGGATGTGATGATTGACGATCGGGTGAATTTCAACTGCCATATTGTCTTTGCTTTCGATATCGGAGATGCAAGAAGTAGTAAGAGGCGTCTCCAAGTTGTCCATCTGAGATTCATCTGGATATTTCTTTTGAAATACTGCCAGGAGTTCTTCCAGGGTTTTTTCAAAAGTTCCTTCGGGGTTTCTTCCAAGAAGTTCTTTCTGGCATTCCAGTTTTTTTCTGGGATTTTAATGTGAGTTCTTGCTTGGTATTTTCCAGAGTTTCGTCTTGCATTCTTCCAGGATTCCTTCAAATAAGTCCCTCTAGGGATATTTGTATAAGTTTTTTGTCTGGAACTCTGTATGATTTTGATATAATACAGATATGGGTATTCTGCTTAGAGGGTTCGAAAAGTCGGTACAAGAGTTGATAATATAGTTATAAAATAATGAGTAGATGCATGTGCTTGTTATTAGGGGCTACTAGAAGAAATGATCATATTAGTCAAGAACCACCTGAGAAGAAATAATTTCGAGAGACGTTGTACAGGAAGGAATCGCAAGTTACCTTAAAAGAAGTTTTCTGCTTTTTCGTTCCGGATTGTACCCTACAGACTTTAGCATGGAATATTTTTGGGGATGCTGCAGGAGTTTCTATGTTTTCGGAATCCACCAAAGCTTCTATTGAATTCCCTTAAAACACATCTCTGAAATTCTCCTGGGTTTCTTACTGATATTCCTCTAAGAATTCCTACTGGGAACCCTCCAGGAGTTACTTCTTTGATTATTGAAGAAATTCTTTGTAGGAATCAGATCAGCAGCTAAAATCCACGAAGGAACCTGGTTGAATCCGCAGAATGTATCTGTGAAGGAAACCCCACATAACATTCCCGGAAGAATTTCCAGAAGCAAGACCTGGATAAATCCCTAATTGAAATTTCTGCAGGAAACCCCTGGCGGAATTCTTAGAAGCTATCTCGGAAAGGAATTGCTGCAGGAAGAATCCCTAGAACGACTTTCTGGATAAATCTCAAAGACTAATTAATAGAGGAATCCTCGAATAAGATTACTCTAGGAAAGAATTCCTCAAGATAATATCCGCCAAAGTATTACCCAGATGAAGGCATCTTCAAATGGAATGTCCCGAAGAAGAAGACATGTTTTCGAGTGAAAATTGTTAGGCATTTTCTGTAAGTCCTGTTTTCCACCAGTTATTTCTAGAATCTTCGGTATTCATTCCTGCCTGGTCCACTGTGCGCCGCTGCCAAAAACATCAGGGAGATCCGCGGGATCCACGGAACGTCAAAGACTCGACTGGTGGCAAAGCGACGACGACAAGACCTAGTTGAGTGATTAAAAGTGAGCGCCGCTCGCTCACTCCCTTCTCTCCCCCTTTCACTTCGGTTAGGGTTGGTGGTGGCGCGGCGCCAGGCAGGGATTCCGAAAATCAGAATCTTCTTCTTTCAATTCACGCTTTCATTATCCCGAAAATTAACATTACAATAATTTCGCGCAATATTTCATCATCGCGCGGGTTGGAGAGGAGGCTATAGGGGTAGCTTCCCATCGCGATATCATGCGATAACTGGCAAGCAAGCGAGTGCATGCAGTTCACCAGATCCGGGAGGGGATGATCCGCGGAACCGGTACCGCGACCGTATACTTGGTGGCATCGTGGTTCGCGGAGGGGGACAAGAAGGAGGAAATCGTCCAAAACAAAAACAAGAAAAATACTCTTAAATAAGCCCTTTTCACGTTGCGCTGTCTTGACGGGTGCGAGGCGTGTTGCGAAAGGATGAGAACCGGCGAAGGGCGCTAGAAAGAAGCGGAGCGCGAATCCTTTCGATGCGCTTCGTTTGGTTGGTAGCTTTTGCGCTAATGGGCGGTCGGTTGGTCAGATGGATTTGTAGCCTGACTTCTTTTCAATGTGGATTTTTTGCCCTTCCTTCCATCCCCGGTTGGGTGTTTGGTTCCGTTACTTTGATGCCGAGTGCGGAGTGCGGGAAGGGATCGAGAAATTAATTATTTCAATTTCTCATGAGGATTTTCCATTCCGTTTGTTTGTTATCCTTCTCGGTTTCGACGCCGAATGGAACTGAAGTAATTTCTCCTTGAGTCCTTTTGTGATGGGAAATGATACTTTGTAGGTACCTAGTATAGAAAGCAGTGGCGCGGAATTGAATTGACCAAAGATAAATTTCAATTAACCGGTCTCTCAAGATGTAAATTAATGCTGGGTGAATGGAAATTGCTACTGTTGCATCTTATACAACATTGAAGTGGTACCTAGGATACTGTTGGCAGCAAAAAATGGTAGTGGTTGCATCTGTTTTGTTTTCATCGGAATATATAAGAATATTCTCAATGATTTTATTTATTACTGGCAAAAAGTTAGAAATGTTCAGTATTGGTTTTATAAATTCTAATAACATTTAAATAAACCAACCAGAAAAAGGCAGTTGGGATGCTATTACACCCGTAGACTTCATGATGTAAACCTAAAGATACTTTGAAGAGCCCGGCACAAACAATATTCGGTTTATGGAATAAATGGAAATTGACTTCTAGGAACATTCATACTAAATTCCTGCCAAACAATTCTATTGCTTGGTGGAAATATTGTAAATATAATGAATTTAAAAATAAATAAATAAAACTGTCAATAGAATAGCTAAAATATTTTCTGGAATTCAGTAGAACTTCCCGAACTGTGCGTCACAGTGCTCTGGAGACCGTGACCTAATGCAATGACGGTCTAAACAAATATTTGCTAATATGTTTAGCAATTCAATCCCAGAAAAGGAATACCTATCCCCGAAACTGACATTTTGTTTTTTATAAAATTGTCTTGCATTTTTTATTTATCTCAAACTTAGCAAAATCATCGTTTATGACCAAAAAGAACAAATTGTTTCTCTAGTTCACCAAGTGTGAGTGTGAGTGCTCGTTGTTACTGTACGTATCCGTTGTTGATCTGGATTAAGTGCCGTAATTCTAAGTGTTGCAGCGTTGCTAAAAGTGCAATATATGCATTAACATCAAACGCGAAATTTAGTTGCACCGTCTGTAATCAAATACGTTCCTAATTTTGAGGAATCCGTACAAAATTTTCGTTATTAAAGTCAGCCTGTAATTGCTCGTCAACTGTGTAGTGAGTTTACAATGGCAGATACGAGAACCTGCAAGAAGTGCTCTCAGTGTATCGATGCAAAAACTGAGCCCTATAGCGTGTGTGAAGGCGAGTGCGCATGTTTATTCCACACCAGCTGCGTAGGATTAACCGAAGACGACTTGTGCACAATGGCGCTGAAGGCCAATATGATTTGGATGTGTGACCAATGCCTGAACAAGTTTCGAAGGATGCGTGACGATGCGGAGACTGATTCGGCGGCTCACCTGCCCAAAACTAAATCAATCAACGACGATGTTGAGGCCCTTAAAATCACCGTTGCTGGAATACTGGATACGCTGTCAAAAATTGCTCCAATTGCTGCTCCGTATTGCCGTGCTCTACTACATTCGACACCCGTATCAACAAATATGCCTTTTGATAATGTGAATACAAGCAACATCGAGCCAGCCACAGATAGAAATGAGATACAATCGCAATGTTTGGATGAAGGTGATTTTTCATTGTTCATTACCAATATTGACTGTAGTGTGTCTGAGCGCGATATAGGGTCAAGTGGGGTAAAATGCCATTTTTAAAACTTTCATCGTTTTCAATGATAATTAGCCTCATTTGTTAGGCTTTCAAAGTGGTAACAGTAACTAGAAAATATTTGCTCGATACTTCAGCAAAAATATTCACTAAATTATTGCATTTTCATCGATTTTTAGCGATTTAAAAAACTGATTCGTAAAACGGAAGTGGTGCAAAAAGACCATCTGCCATGGGGTAAGATGCCACTTCATGAAAACATTCAAAAATTACGTCCATCAGTTTTCGGGCATTTCCGACTTTTTTCCCCCCCTCTGTCCACTTTTTTCGTATACTCAGCTCTGATTTTTAAAAAATAATTATTTAACTTGGACTTTTATCTCAAAGATTGCACATATGTTTTTAAGATTTTGGACACCTCCTAAAATTTTAAAATTGCGAAAACTGTGGGAAAATATGCAATTTTTTCTCTTATTTTTGTGCACATATATTCTGTTCCAGAATGCTCATGATATAGGAAAATTATTTTTATCAAGAAAAATTCCCTCCGCAGTTTAGGGCAATTCTTAAAAATGAAAAAAGGCCAATTTTCGAGGAACTCTTTTTTTATGCGTCTTCGAAGAACGATTACGCAAATAAAAAATACATTAAGTTGAAAATTTGCATTTTTTTGATTGGGTATGTATTTAAATCTATTGAAGAGGTAGTTCTACCAGAGAACGGAATTTTATAACCTCGGAAGATATTTAAAACAGAGCGTCAAAGTTCGACCAAAAAGTAGGTGTTTTTTGGAATAGACCATATTCTCAATGTTGGAGATTTTTCTACCCAAAACAAGAATTTTAAAAGTCGGTATTCAGTGATATGTTATGTGTACATAACTGCTAGTAATAATCATTATTTTCCAGATTTTTCTCCTTACAAATTTTTTTCGCCACAAATGTTTGAAACGTTAAAAAATTTAGAAAAAAATGCAGTTTGTACAGATTGTTATTTTGTGTGGTATACTCATAAAACCATATTTTCAATTATACTAAACATTTTCCAAATTTCTTCATGCTGTTCTAAACTTAACTATATTGTGAAGATTTCATAGAAGAACCGGAATGAAAAGATCAACCGTGCGTCGAAATAGAGCATTTTGAATGTTTATAGTTAATTTCCGATACAGTCCTTAGGTCAGCGAGGTGTGCACAAGCTAATGCACGAAGAAGGTTAACCTTCATCCAGCCAACGTACATTTTCCACCTTCGGAAAAGCACAAAAATGGTCATAACTTTTTTGTTTTTCGATGGATTTTGATGAAATTTTCACAACTTCCCGAAAAACTCTTCTTGTTTTTGATGCCGGGGACATGGGTGCCTGGTCCACATGGTTCCGGAGTTATTCCGGATTGTCTTGGGGTACCAAAATTGGCCACATACTTTGCGCAAAGTATATCTCAAGATCCCGATGAGATAGAAGTATAGTGTCTTCGGCGAATTTGTTCAGCAGGTTAAGAACTAACTGGCAACGGCGACTTTGGTTCGTGATTCGGCCGCAAGGTGGCGCCAGTGTCAAAAATGTTCAAACCCTCATATCTCAGAAACCTGATAAGATAGAATGATGCTGTCTTCGGCAAAATTCTTCAGCAAGCTCAGAACTATCTGATAGTAAAGTCTTTGGTTTGGGATTTATCCGCTAGGTGGCGCCTTGTGTCTGAAAAATTCAAACACGTATATCTCAATACCCTAATGAGGTACAAATATGCCGTTTTCAGCAAAGTTGATCAGCAGACTAAGAACTATCTGGCAATGGCGTCTTTGGTTCGAGAATCGTCCGCTAGGTGGCGCCAGGGTAAAAAATGTTCAAACTTCTATATCTCAGAATCCTGATAAGATAGAATGATGCCGTCTTCAACAAAGTTCTTCAGCAAGCTAAAAACTGTCTGATAGTTGAGTCTTTGATTTGTGATTTATTCGTTAGGTGGCACCGTGTGTATAATATTTAAACACGTGTGTCTCATTACTGTTATATGCTAAAAACATGGCGTATTCTGTAGAATTGTTCGGCAGGTTGAGAACTATCCGAGAATGGTGAAGCTAGGGGACACTAGCAATCAAAACATTCGAACAATTTTATCTCAAAAATCGAAAAATGTCCAACAAATTGTTCCGAAAGTTAAGAGGAAGTAAGACGTATCTGGCGTCCTTGGTTCTGATATTATTCGATAGGTTCCGTCTAATATTAAGAAAATACTTGTATGAACACCCTAATGAACAAGAAATATTCCATTTCCAGCATAGTTGCTCAGCAAGCTAAGAACCATTTGGCAGGATAGTAGACGGTCGAGTACGGTGGTACAAGAGACAATACTCTAACACCGTCTTTGACCCCTTGCATACAAGTTTTGTCACCCTACAATATTGCTTCTTTAGCTCCGTTTTTTCTTCCAGGAATGTCTCCGGGAATTTCTACAGGAACTCATCCGGGAATTTTTCCAGGAATTTCTCCGGAAATTCCTCCAGAAATTTATCCAAGAATTCCACTGGGAATTCCCCAAGAACTTCCTCCAGCAATTTCTTCTGGAAATCTTTCGGGAATTCCTCTAGGACATCCTCCAGAAGTTCCTCCGGGAAATCCTCTAGGAAATCTTCCGGGGATTCCTCCGGAAATTTCGCCAGGATTTCCTCTAGGACTCCCATCAGGACTCGGCAATTTCTGCAGGAATTCTCCAGAGAATTTTTCCAGGAATTTTCTCCGGATTTTTTTTTTCAAGATTTCTCCGGAAATTTCACTGAGAATTTCCCCAAGAATTCGTCCATGAGTGCCTCCGGAAATTCCTCCACGAACTCCTCCGGGAATTTTTTCAGGAATTCCTCCAGGATGTTATTTAGGAATTTCTCCAAGAATTTCTCTAGGAATTTTTCCAGGAATATATCCGGGAATTTTCTAAGGAAAACTTTCGGTTTTTTTTTCAAGAAAATTCTCTGGGAATTTCTCCAGGAATCTCTTCCGGAAGTCTTCTGTGATTTTATTTTCTCACAAATCCCTCTGAGATTTTGTCCCAGAATTCCTCTAGGACTTCTTTTACGAATATCTCCGGGAAATCATCCTGTAATTCCTCCGGCAATTTCTCCAGGAAATCCTCCAGGAATTCTTTTGGGAATTTCTTCTGCAAATCTTCCCGAAAATCCTCCAGGAATTCCTCCGGGGACTCTTCCGAAATACCTCCGGGAATTTTTAAATAAAATCTTCGGGATTTTCTCAGGAAATCCTCTGGGAATTTCTCAAAGTATTCCACAGAGAATGCCTCTAGGATTTCGTCCAGGAATTCCTCAGGAAATTTCTCTAGGAATTCCTCCGGTAGTTTCTTCAGCAATTCCTCTGGAAAACTCTTCAGGGAATCCTCCTTCCTGGTGGATTCCCCGACGGAAATTCCTGGACGAATCTCTGGAGGAATCGCCGGGAGAAATCATGGAGAATTATCCAAAAGAATTCCTGGAAATAATCCCGGAGAAATAACTGAAGGAATCACCTTGGGAATAACCGGAGAAATTGCCGATGGGAGTCATTGAAGAATTCCCGGAGAAATTCCAAGAGGGTGTCGTAAAGAAATTCCTAGTGGAATTCCAGGAAAAAATTTGGAAGGATTTCCTGAAGAAATTCCTAGTGGAATTTCTGGAGAAATTCCAGGGAAAAATTCTAGAGACATCCGCGGAGGAATTTCCAGAGAAATTCCCGGCAGAATTCCTGGAGAAAACAGAGAAGGAATTCCTGGAGAAATTCCCAGAGGAATTCCTGGAGAAGTTCTCAGAGCGTTTTCTGAAAAAAAGTCACGGAAGACTTACTGAAGAATGACTTCCTGGAGAAAATTTCCAGTGGATTTTTTTTTGAAAAAAAAAAACGGATGTGTTCCTGAAGAAATTCCCGAAGGAATTTCTGGGGGAATTCCCGCAGGAATTCCTGGAAGAATTTTAGGAGGATTTCCCGGACAATTTCTTGAAGAAATTTCCGAAGCAATTCCCGGAAACATTCTCGGAGATATTCCTAGAGGAACTCCTAGAAAAATTCTCGGAGAAATCCAGTCTGGAGAAATTCTTTAAGGAATTTCTGAGGAAAATCCCAAATTCATGGTGTAATTTCCGGAGGAACTCATCGAGGTATTCCTGTGGAAAATCTCGGAGGAAATCCGGAGGCATTCCTGGAAAACTCCTGGAGAAATTCCCAGAAGGAGTTTCTGAAGTGGGTTCTAGAGGACATCCTGGAAAATTTTCTTGAAGAATTCCCGGAGAAATTTCCAGAGGAATTCCTAGAGAAATTCCCGGAGAAATTGTTGGAAAAAAACCGGAAGAGTTCCTGTAGAAATTCCCGGAAACATACCCGGAACTAAACGGAGCAATATTGGTGGGTGACAAAATTTGTCTACAGGGGGTCAAAGATGGTGTAGCGAATAACCTAACGAATAAATCACGAATCAAAGACTCAACTATCAGACAGTTTTTAGCTTGCTGAAGAACTTTGTTGAAGACGGCATCATTCTTTCTTATCAGGATTCTGAGATATAGAAGTTTGAACATTTTTTACGCTGGCGCCACCTAGCGGACGATTCTCGAACCAAAGACGCCATTGCCAGATAGTTCTTAGTCTGCTGATCAACTTTGCTGAAAACGGCATGCTTGTACTTCATTAGGGTATCGAGATATACGTGTTTGAATTTTTCAGACACAAGGCGCCACCTAGCGGATAAATCCCAAACCAAAGACTTTACTATCACATAGTTCTAAGCTTGCTGAAGAATTTTGCCGAAGACAGCATCATTCTATCTTATCAGGTTTCTGAGATATGAGGGTTTGAACATTTTTGACACTGGCGCCGCCTAGCGGCCGAATCACGAACCAAAGTCGCCGTTGCCAGTTAGTTCTTAACCTGCTGAATAAATTCGCCGAAGACACCATACTTCTATCTCATCGGGATCTTGAGATATACTTTGCGCAAAGTATGTGGCCAATTTTGGTACCCCAAGACAATCCGGAATAACTCCGGAACCATGTGAACCAGGCACCCATGTCCCCGGCATCAAAAAGAAGAAGAGTTTTTCGGGAAGTTATGAAAATTTCATCCAAATCCATCGAAAAAACAAAAAAGTTATGACCATTTTTGTGCTTTTCCGAAGGTGGAAAATGTACGTTGGCTGGATGAAGGTTAATAATGTGGTCAGTATTGAGCTTTGCAAGGATTTCGCGACGATCGTGCAAATGTTCAATCTTTGACAGCACAATGTTCACACATCCAACAACAAAGGAAACAGTGCATAAACAAACCGATTAGTCAAAACACCACCCCAAAATAACGCTCCGTTACTGGAAAACTGTAGTGGCGACATCAACCAATGTATGCTGAAACCGGTGTGCATATTTTGTGGTGGGACAATTTTGTTTGCCTGTGCGTCGTATTTGGCGCAAGATCGTCAATAAATGGTTCCAAAGAATTTATGTATCACACTGAAGTTTTTTTTTACGCCGGTATTGACGATCTTGCGCCAAATACGACGCACAGGCTAACAAAATTGTCCCACCACAAAATATACACACCGGTTTCAGCATACATTAGTTGATGTCGCCGCTACAGATTTCCAGTAACGGAGCGTTATTTTGGGGTGGTGTTTTGACTAATCGGTTTGTTTATGCACTGTTTCCTTTGTTGTTGGATGTGTGAACATTGTGCTGTCAAAGATTGAACATTTGCACGATCGTCGCGAAATCCTTGCAAAGCTCAATAATGGTGTATCAATAAAAACACTGCGGTATTAAAAAAAAAAAGTCGAAGAAAAGTCAAGTAGATGTGAGAGGTCGCCTCAGGATCGTTTTAGAGGGAAATTCTAGGATGTTTCAAGGGCGTTATATGCGGTTCGAGTGGGTTTTAAGGGGATTTTGGAGGCATTTCAGGAAGTTTCAGAGGACTTTCGGGTTTCAGAGACGTTACAGGGGCATCCCAAGTAACAATTCCATTGCTGATTGGTTTTGTTTGATTTTTATTAAGGTTTTATTACAGCAATAATTAAAACTCACAGTTTTATGACTGCTTTTATGAAAACCATTGATAAAATGTTTTATAGTATACTTGAAGATATCCATAAAGACATATTTTAAGAGTGAACAAAACTTTCCGATATGTAACCTTTCTAGCAATCATTATTACTACAATAAAACTGTTAAAACTCTCAACAGATGGCGATCCGTTCGATTAGTAACGACATCTGTTGGTGGAAAAGCAGAATAACTTCTGAAAACGCATATGTAACGCCTCTGCAACGTATCTGGAACCCGCTGAGAAACTTCTGAAGCTTATTGAAATACCTCCGGGAACCCCTTTCGAACCGCCTGGACACCATGTAATGCACTTGAAACCTTTCAAACCCCCCACGACGCCTATATAAGGCCTCTGCAACACCTCGGAAACCAGCCAAAAATCAACTGAAGAAGAATAAGCTCTTGAAATGCCTCCGAAATGTCGCTAAAACCTCCTCGAACCCCATATAACGCCCCTAGAAATCCACCTGAGATACGTAATCCACTTAAAATCCTCAGAAAATCCCGAAAATGCATATGTAGCGCCTTTGGATCGACTCGGAAACCAGCCGGGAATCCTCTCAAGCTTAATGCTTCCAAAAACTCCCTCGGACTCCACATAACGCACTTGAAACCAGCGCTGAAAATTTCATTATTCATCATATCTAAATTCAACCACCTTCAGCTCCTTTTAGAATCTGAACCTGAAAATATGATATACGAAAAACTTGACCGGCTACATCAGTTCTGCAAAATGCAGTTCTGGCAAATGTTACGGACTACCTTCGAAAAATGCCAATGATATTCACGGTGAATATCAATTGGCATATTTCAAAGGTAGTCCGTGACATTTACCTTAAATATTAGAAAAAAAGCGTTTTTTCCGCGGCTTTCTTGCAGAACTGGTCTAGCTGCAAAAGTTTTTATATACCGTATTACCCCGCTAATACGACACCGACTGTTGTCGAATTACCGCGGTAAACTTTTAATTCGACAAACTGGTCACCCTACACGATCATGCTGATCGGCTACACGAGCGGGCGGACAACCATCAGCAAGGACCTGAAACAGGGCCTGCTGAAGCTCCGCAAATCACTGGCTCTGGCCAAGAAGGAGTACGACCTCCTGGTGGAAGAGCGAAGTGCTGCTGATGCGAGCAGGGAAGAGCGGTCCACCTAAACGGACAACTTCCTCCTTGCTGAGCCTTCTGAACCTGCTGAGGAGACGCGACCCAAGAAGCGTCCGGCAGAGTCGGGTGCAAAGCCGAAAGAGAAGGTAAAGACCAGCGTAGGTAACCAGGCTGCTAAGCCGGTTGCGAAGCGCGCAAGGGGCAGGGAAACCAAGCCCCAGCAAGCCAACAAGAGGAAGAACGGAGGCCAACCGGACCAAGGGAAGGAGAACCCTTGGATTACGGTAGGAAAAAAGAAGAAGGTGAGAACTACGAAACCAGCCCGCAAACAAGCGAGAAGTGACGCGCTGGTCTTCAAAACCGAGGCAGACACATACGCCGAGGTGCTGAAGGCCATGCGAGGCGAGAATCGTCTCTCACCGTTGGGCGCGGATGTAAAAAGCATCCGGCGCACCAGGACGGGAGAGATGATGCTAGTGCTGAAGAAGGAAGCAGCCAATAAAGGTACTTCCTACAAAGCACTAGCCCAAGAGGTACTTGGCGAAAAGGTGCAGGTAAGAGCCCTAACGGCGGAGGCAACTCTCCAGTGTAAAAACCTGGACGAGATTACCGACGCAGAGGAGCTCGCAGCCGCACTCAAACAGCAGTGTGAGATAGATGTACCAAGTGCATCGATCCGCCTGCGTAAGGGTCCGGCTGGCACGCAGATTGCCGCGTTCAAACTCCCCGTAGGGGATGCGAATAAGGCGATTTCAGTCGGGAAGATCAAGGTAGCTTGGTCAGTGTGCCCGCTCAGCATATACGAGCCGCCAGTGGCGTGCTTCAAGTGCTTTGAGCAAGGGCATAAGTCCTGGGCATGCAAAGGCCCAGACCGGAGTAAGCTCTGCAGGAAGTGTGGAGTAGAAGGCCATATCGCCAGGGAGTGCAACTCTGCACCAAAATGCCTGATTTGCACGGCGAACAAGGGCCACACGACGGGTGGGCCTAAATGTCCTAACGGAAACTGGGTAGCTGATAAGGCCAAGCTAGCGGCGATCTGTACAACCGGTCGTTTTCCGGTCCAGGAAATAGTTTCCACGTCGCACGAGGGCTTCGCAATAGCGAAGATCAACGGGGTATACTACTGCAGTTGTTATGCCCCTCCCAGTTGGATAGACCAGTTCTCGTATATGTTGGAATCGTTAACAAGCACAATGGTGGGATTGAGTCCCGTGGTCATCGGTGGAGACTTCAACGCCTGGGCGATTGAGTGGGGTAGCCGCTTGACTAACGCGAGAGGTTGGGCCTTACTCGAAGCTATGGCTAGATTAAACGTGGATGTCGCGAACGTAGGCGACAAAAAAACCTACAGTAGGAATGGTGCAGAGTCCATCATTGATGTGACCTTCTGGAGCCCGGGTCTAAACCCTAGCTCGGACTGGAGGGTCGACGACGGATACACACATAGTGACCATCTGGCGATTCGATACAGAGTGGAACACGGAGGAAGACGGCCACAGCCGAAGGTCATCGACCGTCATCGGGGATGGCTGACCTCGCGATTCGATAAGCCGGCATTTGTGGAGCGATTGTTTATGGAGAGTAACACCGACGATCTATCCAGCGATGATCTAGTCGGAACCCTAAGCCGTGCATGTGACGCCGCTATGCCAAGGCGATCCCTACCCAGAAATGGACGCAAACCGGTGTACTGGTGGTGTCCAGAAATCGCAGAACTCCGCGCATCCTGCTTAAGAGCTAAAAGGAGGATGCAAAGGGCTCGTACCGATGAGGATAGAATTGAACGAAGCGAGGCCTACAGGGCGGCTAAACTGGCACTGAATAAAGAGATTAAGACTCGTAAGCGGGCGTGCTTCGAAAATCTCTGCCAGGCAGCCAACACGACCCCATGGGATGATGCCTACAGAGTAGTCATGGCCAAAACGAAGGGCGCGTCAGCACCCCCAGAACGCTCCCCAGAGATGCTGCAGAAGATCGTGGAAACGCTGTTCCCGCGCCACGATACAAGACCATGGGCCCCCGTTCCCTATAGCCAAACCGGTCATAGCGAGGTAGCCCCGGTGACGAACGACGAACTCATTGCAATAGCGAAGTCGCTTAAGTTGAACAAGGCTCCGGGTCCGGACGGTATCCCGACATTAGCCATCAAGACGGCCATCGAGGCTAAGCCTGACATGTTCAGAATGGCTATGCAGATGTGCCTAGACAGAGGCGAATTTCCGGAGAGGTGGAAAAGGCAAAGATTGGTTCTACTGCCCAAACCCGGGAAGCCACCTGGCGACCCGTCGGCACACAGACCTATCTGCCTGCTGGACACCGCCGGAAAACTGTTGGAACGTATCATTCTGTCGAGGCTGATGGTCTATACCAAGAAACCCGATGACTCTGGTCTCTCGGATAACCAGTTCGGCATCCGGAAGGGTCGATCGACGGTGGACGCTATTAGGGCTGTAACCAAAACGGCCGAGATAGCGCTCCAAAAGAAGCGAACAGGTATCCGCTATTGCGCGGTCGTCACGCTGGACGTTAAGAATGCGTTCAACAGCGTCAGTTGGACCGCCATTGAGTGCGCAATACACCACCTAGGAGTCCCGGTTAGCCTATGCCGGATATTGGAGAGCTACTTCCAGAATAGAGTGCTAATTTATGACACCGAGGAAGGCGAGAGGAGCTACAAAATCACCGCAGGGGTCCATCTTGGGCCCGGTACTATGGAACGCGGCGTATGATGGCGTATTGAGGCTCAAACTTCCACCGGGCGTAAAGCTGGTCGGCTTCGCCGATGATATTACCCTCATGGTATACGGCGAGTCGATAGAGGAAGTGGAACTGACAGCAACTCACGCAATTGGCGTAGTGGAGGATTGGATGAGGTCGAGACATTTGGCACTCGCGCACCACAAAACGGAGGTGGTGGTGGTAAACAACCGCAAGTCTGAACAGCAGGCAGTGGTCACCACAGGTGGATGCACGATCAACTCTAAGCGCTCACTGAAGCAATTGGGGGTCATGATCGACGATAAGCTGAAATTCGGAAGCCACGTAGAATATGCCTGCAAAAGGGCAAGCATGGCGATAATGGCATTGTCAAAGATAATGTCAAACAGCTCGGCAATAGTCTCGAGTAAGCGTAAGCTGCTCGCGGCAGTGGCGGTCTCCATACTACGGTCGAAGGCGCTAGTGGTTAACCGAAACGTGAAGCGACTTGAGAGTACCCACAGGCTGATGTGCCTTAACCCTCTAATACCCAATCCCGCCTTTAGACGGGGTACAGTTTGAGCATTTTTGTAATTTTTGTTTCGTGGAAAATCATTTTTTTAATATTTTTGGCTGATATTTAGGACTGTTCTGTATATCTCAAAATTGTTTTTGGTGTATTTTAAAGCGTATTTACATTTTTTAAAAATCATTGAAAAAATGATGTTTTAGTCACCATTTAGAAGTCATTGTTTATTTTGTATTGAATCGTTACAATTAATATATTTTAAATTTTTCCCAAATAATTATATCCTTGATTAATAGTTTAAGGGAATCGAATACACTCTAAAATTATTTTCCTTAAAATTACACGGAAAATAAAATTTTCTGTGAAAAAATTTTAAAATAATAATATTTCGACAATAATCATAAAATCTCAAAATGTTTTCATCTCAAAAAATCCGTTCCCCAAATTGGCTTCCAGGAAAAACATAAAAGTGTGGGGATGTTCAAAAATAAAAATTAGAAAAATCAAAAACTGAAATTCACGAAATCGAGAATTAAAAAGAATCATCTTCCAAAACATGTTTAAATCGATTTTAGATGACGAAAAATGATATTTAGATCAAAATCAAAAATTTGGGTATTAGAGGGTTAAGGTGGTGAGCGCATACCGCACGGTCTCAAAGGACGCGGTATGTGTGCTAGCGGGCATGATGCCCATAGCTTTAGTGGTGGCAGAGGATGAAGAATGCTTCGAGCGACGCGGCATAAGAGGCGCGAGGCGTATCGCCAGAACCTCGTCTATGCTGAAGTGGCAGAGCGAATGGGATTCCTCCAGCAAGGGTAGATGGACACACAGGCTCATACCGAGCGTGTCCAAGTGGACGAGCAGGCCCCATGGCGAGGTAAATTTTCACTTGACTCAATTTCTGTCAGGCCATGGGTGCTTTAGGTGGTATCTGCACAGATTCGGACACGCAGGCTCCCCCGCATGTCCGGAGTGTGCAGACTGTGACGAGACCGCGGAGCATGTGCTCTTTGAATGTCCACGTTTCGTGGACCAAAGGTCGAGTATGCAGGAGGTGTGCGGTAGAGATATCACGCCTGACAACATTGTTGAAAGGATGTGTATGGGGGCGGACAAGTGGGACTCCGTTACTTCCACGGTTTCTCGAATCGTACTTGAACTACAGAGTAAATGGCGAGCCGAACAACAGCTAGTTGAGAAGAATGGACCTTCCCCATCTAGGAGCTTGAGTTCAACGGGTAGTCTAAGTACTAGCCAGGACCCGAGCCTCCAGGGGAGAGTGAACAACTTAAGGCGGTAGCTGGTGGAACGCTTACTATTAGAGTGTACTCATGTACGCCCCCCCCCCCCCCACCCCTTCTCGAAGTCATCCCTAACGGGCGTACCGCGAAGGTAAGGAAGAGAGAGAATGAGTTTTTAGTGGGTCGATCCCCACATCACCCGAGGAACCACCTCTTGGGTATCTGTTGCAGATTTTCTCATTCTATATATAAAAAAAAAACACGACCATGCTCATTGAAATTTGGCAACTCTATTTTTATTTTTGTTTTGATTTTACGGATTTGGTGAGAAAATGTGTGAAAAATAAAAATAAATAATGTCAATGATATTTTTCCATGAAAGTACAATAAATAACCTTTGTTTTGAGGGCTTTACCTTTTATGTTTGTTATTCCATCCCTAAGATATACGTGATTTTGTCATTCCGGATTCTAAATGAACATAGCTTTTCATATTCTCGGACACGAAAGCATTACTTGTTCTGTCTGAATAATCAAGAACATGAGTTAAACTAAGCCTGTATTGAGGCTAAAGAAGCGACGCGAACTCTACAAAAAACTCGTTTGGGTCAGCTGTCAAAAATTATTTGATTAAAGGGCTGAACAAGAGATGATTAATTCTACATGTTGGTGCATGTTTTAAAGCTGGTTACACAAATGAATAATATTCTATTCAACTTTATTTTCAGCCATCTATGTATTGCAGACTTAAGAGGTTGAACAAGCCATACTTCAAATCAATATTCAGTTGTTATTGTATTCAGCCTGCCACCATTGACCAGTCAGTATTCAGCTATTACTCTCGCTGTTCAGCATACATTGTTACTTGGGCAGCCGAAAATCCACTGAAGAAGAAAAAGCTCTTAAAATGCCTCTGAAATCCCCCTAAAATGAGGGGGTCCCCGTGAATCGCACTTCTAAAACCCCTGAAAACGCCTCTCGAACGTCACGGAAGCCCGTCGAAAATTCTCTGAAGCTTCTTGAAATGCTTCCGAAATCCCCCTAAATCCCCCTCGAACACCATGTTAAGGCGAAACTGGAAGCATTTCCAGTACACATTAATAAAAATTAAAAAAAAAAAATGATTTTTTATTAAATAACGAAGCAATATTTCTAAAATCGGTTTTCGTACGCAGTTAGAGGAAGGATCAAGGTATCTCCTGTTTTTTTTTTTTTCAGGTGGAAAATGTTATTTTGTTTTAAGAAAACCATTTTTGAGTAAAATTTCAGAAAAATATGGTTTTCGAAAAATTGGTAAAAGTTTTACACCTGAAAAAAATTCCAGGAGATAGCTCGATCCTTCCTCTGAATGTGTATGAAAACCGATTTTGAAAATATCGCTTCGTTGTTTACTAAAAAATCAAAAACTAAAATAATGAGGAAATGCGTCCAGTTTCGCCTTAAGCTCATGAAACGCCTGGAAATCCTGGAACTCCCTGAAACCCCTAAACCTTTTTAACATCTACCGTGGCTTGACTTTCCTTTTAAATTACGCGGACCGCGTAAAATACTTCAGTGTAGACATGATGTCACACTTACATCGCACTCTCAAGATCACGTCCAGCCATTTGGGGTAAACATTTGTTAAATTTTCAGCGAACTTACTCATCGCTTTGTATTGCCATCTGAATGGTTGTTTTTAATTCTGACTAACTTTTTGTTATTCAACTTGAAATTCATCCAGAGAGAGTGAGTGATGAAAGTAAGCGTTTGTGTTTCGCTACAAACGCTTTCGTCATTATCAAAATAGGCAAGACAGTGTGATACAAAAACTACGGAATATTTTACTAATTAAATCCGTGCAACATGTTGTGTCAGAATTTGAATGGTAGACTCTTGTACACAAGAGTCTTTTTATTCTTTTTTTATGTCACTCTGGTAGCACGTCAACGTGAAAAGCCTTCATGTAATAAAGCAGATGATCTCGTCGTGTTGGAATGTCATTGTTTTAATCTGTACAAATAGACTGTCTCGCCTCCAACTATACCTACTACCTACAGCTTCTGGACGGTACACACTTGCCTACGGAGAAAGGCACCTAATAGACAGCAAAGAATAGATTAACATCAAGCCAACACTTTATTTTTGGACTGCTTATCAATAGACACAGAAACGCCAGTCCGAGACAGTCATTCAACGCTGGGTGGGAGAATCCACCAAGCCCCACATTCCAATAGCCGCAAACAATGGAAAAGAGGCTTTTTCCGTGGAAAGATACCGAGATGCTTCATCGGTGGTACTTAGATCGTATCGATCAGCCTCATTGTTGAATCATCTGGAAAAGCTGCAAGCCCCACCAAGTCTGTCTCTGTTTTTCTGTTGTGTGATGATGGTTTTGCTGTTTTGCAAACTCCGGTGAATGACTGATGATAAAACAATGTAGATAGGAACACAGGCCTTCTCGGCACAGGCGAGTCGACACGCACCAACTGGACAAACGTTGACTTAATTGAATTCCTTTCGTCTGGCAGATACAGCCTGGTCTTGGGTTTTCCTGGTTGTGCTGTTGTTTCGATAAAATCATCCGATGTCTGGGTGAATCATATCCGATAAATAGATTGAATTGATAAGAAAATCTTTAGGCAGTTGATAAGGAAATGTAGGTTTCGATAATATTTTTTTTATCGTTGATATTTCTTTGATTGCTATGTATTAATCCGAATCAATCTTTGCTCAATCTAAGCACAATTGAAATTGATCTAAAATTCGGTTTAGTTCATGCTTATAAGATGAATTTATCAAACATAGCTATTCAACAATCACATCAGCCAGCATCACCAACATGGTTCTTCTGATGGTGTTATGTCATCTCTACTGTCACACCCCCAAAATAGACAAAAAAATAAAAAAGAACCGTAAGCTCCCGCATTCACATATCGTCCTGAAACGATAACGATAAAAACATAAAAGCACGGCTCAAATGCAAGATTTTTATGACCAACTAGGCTAGGTTTTTATTACGCAAATTTTTACGATTTCCTGTCCAGCCAGACCGGAGCGCAGCGTTTCTCGGTCCAGTGGGGTGCTACTGGAGCTGGAGTCCAACATACTCGCCGGTTGGAAATCGCAGCACAACAGTGGCGAAATAAAACACAACCGTAACGACGACAAGGACGACGACGATGCCGGTGACGATTTCGAACAAGTGACAAAAAGAGTAATCTCGTACCGACACTGCCTGCACTGAAAGGGACAAAGTTCAGGTTGTTTTGTTCCATAAGTGACAGCCTGGTGACTGGTAAGTGCGTTTTACGAGCTGGATTTGGGGGTTTGGTCCGCACGGCTCCGGAATGGACACGAAACGGGCGATTTCTATCAACGAATCATTCGAAATGATGCTTACCCGTTTGTGACTTTTGACGACTGTGTAGGAAGAGGAGTTGAGGTTTGGGGATGTACGTGAAACAGTCCAACAAAAAAACAGAGAATCTCAGTTGAGTTTCATGGAATTATACAGGATTCTTCATAGAATCTCAAGAAATTTACTTACTCATTTTAAATACATTTCTACCGTAACTTTATTGTATTGAAATTCCACAAGAACTCCACCCGGAACCTTCTATCTCGATCTGTTGAAGCATATCGACATCCAAGTAGCATCTTGTACCGACTTTTCGAACCCTCTAAGCAGAATACACTCTTCGAATCAGTGTAATCAGTTTCGTACCTTTTAATTCCGCCCCATGTTGCTTATCCTTTGACAGATACGCCTCTTTCGACTACCTTTTGTAATCTTCCTCAGTGTCAGTTATCCACTCGATAACGTGGATAACTGACATTGAGGAAGATTACAAGTGGTAGTCGAAATACGCGTATCTGTCAAAGGATAAGCAACATAAGGCGGAATTAAAAGGTACGAAACAGATTACACTCATTTGAATCCAAGTAGCAGTGAAATAGACAAGAAGATATTCTTGAAACCATCATACAACTAAAATAATTGGATTCTCAAAACCTCTTTAGGATCAATATGTCATCAACATATTACTTAGGTACCAATTTAAGAAAGACCATTCTTCACCTAGACTAAACTAGACTTTTTGTTAAGGGGTTTGACATGCGTGGAAGGATCGAGATGAATACATAATAGAGGTAATAAACTATTGACGAAGAATGTCGCAGGCGTCTCTGCCTTAACAAGGGCTGTCATGGTAATATCAGAGCTAGTTGCTCATGTTTTCAAATTTCGTTGCTCTCTAAATTGATACGCCCCCAAGAAATTTACTTCACTTTTTGCACTTGATTTAAAATCTTTCTGGCAAACTCCCTCCATGAATTATTATTTCATATTTTTTTCTATCATTATCGCAGAAGAGGCATTTTGCTGGAATTCCTTTTATGATTTTGGAAAGTTTTCTTTCTGAACAAAATTTTCACGATTGGGTACTTTCAGGGACACCGCCAGAAATGCTTTCAGGATTTATTAAAATGTTTCTACGATTTTAACAGAAAAAAAAGATTCTTGAAGAATTTCCTAGAATGCTGTTATCAAGAACTTCTCAAAAGATTTCTTTCGGGGATTGCCCTTGGAATTTTCCTTGAGACTTTCTCAGGAGTTTCCCATGAAATTTATCAAAAAAAATCATCTTGAAACTGGTCCAAGGGTTTCTTCCGAAATTCCTCCTGGGATTCCTTACGGGATTATTTGAGAAATGCCTCTAAGGATTGCTACATAAGTCCGTGCTTGTATTTCCTCAAGCATATCTGAAATAAATTTCTCCAGAAATATTATCAGAATTTTCTCCAGGAGTTTTTCTTTGGGATTTCTTCAAAAGTCTTTCTAAAAATTTCTCAAAAAAATCTTCTAGGAATATCTTCAGAAGTTTCTCCGATAATTTATTCAAACGTTTCTTCAAAAGATCAATTCCAGGAAGCTTTTTTACAAAGTTTTGTAGATTCTTTCAGAGATTATCTCGAAAATTCTTCTAGGGCTATCCTTTAGAAATTCTGAAATTCACCTAGAAACTTTTTCAGAAATTTTTGCTTGAATTTCTCCAAAGGGTTCTTCAGGATTACACCATATATTAAGAGATTTTCTCAGCCATTTATTCAAAAACTCCACTGAAAAGTTCTCTAGTGGTTCTTCTGAAAGATCCTTCAGGGGTTTCTCTAGTAGTTCCTCCAAGCAGACCAGTTCACAGAAAAGGCGATAAGGGAGGGGTTTTTCCTAATTTTGTCAAAGGGCGACCAACATCAGCAATAGAAGAGGTTGAACCCCCAAAACATCTCCCTTGTGCACAGGCTTGCCTCCAGGGATTACTTTGGAATTATGCGGACTTTTCAGGGATTCTTTCAAAATTTGTTATTCGAAAGATTATCTCAATAATTCCGGCAAAAATTACACCAGAGAAATTTTCAGCATTTTTCGAGTAATTTGACATGATTTGTAAATTTACCTATGTATGCCTGCATTTCATCAGTGATCCCTCCTGTTCTTGTTTCTGGAGCATTTCCTTCAGAAATGTCTCCGGGTTTCAGTTGTTTTTGTGCACAAATCTCTTCAGAAATTGTTTAAGAAATGTTTCTAAGAATTCCTTCAAAGGTATCACCTAGAGTTTTGCAAGGATTCCTTCAGAAAATTCAATTCCTCCAGGGATCCATTTTAATTGTATTGGAGGATTTCTTCAAGATTTGCACCGGTACCCTTGTCTGTGATTTTGGAAGACTTTTTTTCTTTAGAAATTTTCCATAAATTTCTGCTAGCATCCCTCCAGAAATTTCTTAACCCATTTTTTTCTTGAAATTACTTGTAGAGTTTCTCCAGAAGTCTCTCATATTTTTATCCAGCATTAAAGGGAGTCCCTAAAGAAATTCCTCTAGTATTCTCCTAAGTACTATCTGAGAATTGCTCTAGAAATATTTTCAGAAATTGCATCAGCATTTTTTTTTCTGGAATTGCTCCAGAAAAATTTCAAGATTTTTTAAAGAACTTCTGGGTATCTCTACAAGTTTCAAGGTATTTTTTGAAACAACCTTCAGGAGATTTGCTTAGATATTCCTTCGGGGCTTGCTCAAAGTGTTCTTCAATATTTTTGTGCAATTTCTTAAAGAACTACTTAAATCCCTGAAGAAATATCTGAATGAGTTCTGCACAAATCTCTAGAAAAATCCCAGGATAACTGGTTCTGATTAAATCACAGGATAAACCTTGAATGAATCGTGGAATGAATTTCTGCAGGAATCATCGAAAGAGATTCTCAAGAAATTTTTTCATGAATTAAAACAAGAATTCAAGAAGAAATATTGTTTAAAATAAATTGTTAGAATAATTTTTGGAAAATTCCTTTGAAGAAGGTTTAAAGAAACTCTTTGCTGAAATTCCTGAATAAACCCCTGAAACTCTGAAGATAAAAATATCCCAGTATTTCTGAAATAATCCCTGAAGGAGTTCTTGAAGAAATCTTCAAAATAATCCCAGTAAAAATTTTAAGAAGTACTTTTGAAAGAATTTCTAAAGAAATATCTGAAGAAATCTCAGGAAAGTTCTTGAAGGAATCTCACGAGGAATTTCTAAACAATTTTCTGCAGAAATACCTAGCAAAACTTTTTGGGAAACCTTTTGTGGAATTCCTAGAAAAGTTTATTGAAGAATTTAAACTTAAGAATTCTGAACTTTTTTAAATTTTATTTTTATTTGTGTAATGTTAATTCTTCGCACTTTCTCTTAAAAAATCCGCAAGAATGCCTGGAGAAACACCTAGAAGGCACCCGTAAAAATCCCAAGAAAGCAACTTTTTAGATATTTACAAAGGAATTTCTATTGGAATTCCTCGTATTTTTTTTCTGGATAAGTATTTTAAAGAATCCGTGGAGAATTTCTTAGAGTTACCCTTAGAGGAAATGCTGGATGAATCCCTGAGGAAATACCTAGACAAATATCAAGAGAAAATCTTGAAAGAATGTGTTTCAGGAAATCTTGCCGGACTCATTAAAAGTAATAATGCAAAAACCGCTGGAAGAATTCCTGCCTGATTTTCTGGACGGATATAAAGAAATGGACATATTCCTGAACAAATCTAGTGGGCTTTTTGAAGTCTAATAAACGCGGGTTTTAGGCGAAACCCTAGAAAAATTCTTAAGTTATTCCTGGTGCACTTTCGGAAGGGGTCCATGGAAGTCTATCTTACAGAATTCCTGGAGAAATTCATGAGATAATATTTTACTGAAACCTTGGAAAAATTTCTTATTAAAATCCTCAAAAAAATTTCCAAAAAAAAAAAACTGGAGAAGGGTCTGAATGAAATCTCAGGAATAATTTCTGAAAGAAACTGACAGAATTTCTGAAGAAGTACGTGAAAGATTTTTTAATGAAATCCTTGGAGAAATTCCTGGAAAAAATGCTGGCTTTTTCTAAGAATCGATGAAAACATTTTTGAAAGAATGCGTGAATGATTTCCTGATTCTTGATTTAATTTTAAAAATGTTAAAGGAAATCCATGAAATCCAGGAAAGCTTTTCTAGAGAAAATCGGAGTTTTTGGCTATTCAGTCTTAAGATTTCAAACGGTAGCCTTCTGTAGCGGAAATAAGATCTATCGTTTACGTTTGTGAACATATATCGTGAGTTGGCTTGTCGTACATTTTCAGCGTTAATAGTCACTGCCCGTGATCAGTGATGAAAACGTGGAAAATTAGTAGAAAACTAAAACCACCCACAAAAATGTACGACAAGCCAACACACCATATTTGTTCACTAACGTGAACGATAGATCTAATTTCCCCTAGAAGAAGGCTGCCAGCCGAAACGACGGGCAGTAAACAAACTACCGTTTGAAATCTTATGACTGAATAGCCGAAAACTACGAGTATCAGAATCTACCAGTCGAAAACCACTGTAAAATTCTGAGAGAAATTTCTGGAGGATTCTTTAACGAAAATGTAGTAGAAAACTCTATAGAAAACTCTGAAGCAATTTCATGGAAGATGTTTTATGAAAAAATTTCAAAACAAACCAGTGGAATACTTTCCTTGACGAATTGCTGGATGATTTTCCAAAGGGATCCATGGAAAAATATGGAAAGGAATCCAGGGAATTTTATATGAAGGTCCCTAAGCTGGTTTCTGGAGAAATCTCTAAAAAAGTTTGGGAAAATTTTTAAAAGCCACTCAGAAGAATCTCTAATTAATGAAAGAATTCCTGAAGGAATGTTCAGAGAAATCACCGCAGACATTTTATTTATTTATTTATTCAATAATACTTGCAGAGTAAGGGTTAACCCTTATAAATATTCTACAATCGGAAATTCGTTGTTCACACCACATTCTAACCATTACTCATGATTTCAAGATTGAAAACCTATCCATAACAATTACATATACCCTGATCATAGATTCACCGCCATCCTATTCAAGCTATCACCCTTCATTCAGCCAACTTATGCACTCTGTACGGAATCTTCGTACTGAAGAAATAGATTTAATATTAGTTGGGAGCAGATTCCAAAGGTTGATTGCACGGACAAAGAAGCTATTGCCGTAATGAGCGGTATTATGTTGTATGAGAACAAAGTGTCGAACTCTAGTGCTTCTGAAAAGCTGCAGCTTATCAACAAGGTAACGAGGACCATGATGGATTATTTTAAATAAGGTGACATAACATCGTAAGTTAAAGAATCTATAAAATGTACAACCCAAGAGTTGCCGCTGAAACTGTGACACACTGGAAAACATAGACACATTAAATACCCATCGAGCACAATTATTCAATGTTACTCTCAGTCTGTCATAAGCAGCAGCTGAAGCATTCAAAATTAATTCCGAACCATAGGTAAAATGAGGTAACAGAAGGGATTTAAATAGTTTAAGCTTCGTGGAAACAGATAGCATTCCCGCAGTGAGTCGTAGATGTCTTAAGCTTGCGTAGATCTTCCCACACTGTGCATTAATTTGAGAATCCCATTCAAGGTTGGATTGGAATATTACGCCGAGGTTACGCGCCTTATCAACATAGTCTATTATGTCTCCGTTGATCATTAGGCTAGGTAACACAGTTCGATTTTGCCGTCTAGAAAAATATATGGCTTTGGTTTTTGATGAGTTAATGGGAAGCAAATTACTTTGCGACCACTGCAAAATACTATCTAGATCAGAATTTATAAGTTGTACTACATCCTCTACTTTTCTATCAACTGAACAAATGTATAGTTGTACATCATCTGCAAACATATGGATTAGGCAATATTTTAGAACTGACGGCAAATCATTAATAAATAACGAGAATAACAGTGGACCCAATACTGACCCTTGAGGAACACCTGATAAAATATTGATAGAACTAGATAATATTCCATCCATTTGAACTACCTGAGTACGTGAACTCAAGTAGGATTTGATCAAAATAGTAGCATTACGACTAAAATTAAATTGTTGGGACAATTTTTGCAGTAATTTTGTGTGGGAAACTCTATCAAAAGCTTTTGAGAAATCTATTAGTAGAAGAAAGGCAACGCCTTTCCTGTCAATACACTGGTGTATATCATCATGAACCTTAAGTAGCGCTGAAGTGGTACTATGACCAGACCTGAAACCAGACTGGTAAGGGCTGAGAAGGTTATAACGTTGAATGTACAATTGGACTTGATTTTTTATAATTTTCTCAAAAACTTTAGACAGTGCGCATAATATTCTTATTGGACGGAGGTTATTCAAGCCAGATCCAGCCGGTTTTTTACGTATCGGAATTATCTTTGCAGCCTTCCAGGCCCGAGGAAATTTAGCAGATGATATAAATAAATTAAAAAGATGTGTAATAGGTGTGATAATGAATGGTAAGATAATTTTTAAAAATCTTAGGGGAATACCATCCATACCAACAGCATTAGAAGTTATCGAAAAAACAGCATTTGAGACTTCCACCTCGTTGCACTGTGAAAATGAAAAGCCATCCGCATTGGACGGCGGAATTAACGGAAGTTCAGGATCACGAGTAAAATTTTCTCCAAAAAAAGAGTTGATTTCATCGCTTGTATTTTGGAACTTTGTACTACTATTTGAACTTGCGGTAACATTGAGGCGTTTGAGTTTTGTCCAAAGTTCTTTACTTGAATTAGTCGATTCCAAATTAGAGGACGTATATTCAAATTTCGCTTTACCCACTAGTTGTGTTACTTTGTTACGTAGCCTCTTGAACTGAAGATGGTCAGATGCACTTTTACTTCTAGTCCATTGACGATATGCAACATCTCTAGCTATTATTGCATTCAATACATCACTGTTGAACCAAGGGGCATTGGATCTAGGTTTGGCAGCTCGCAATGAAACAAAACTGTCATAAATTTTCATTATCTCATTGTTGAAAAAATCAAGAGCCACATCAGAATCCGTGATGCTATAAAGCAAGGACCAATCCAATACATTCAACGTATCTTGTAACGCGGGATAATTTACACGATTATAATCTCTAAACATGTTAGGACGATTTTCACTTCTGCGTGTTATATTCAAGGACGAGAAAATCATATCATGATTGGAAAATGCTGGAGCTGAAACCTGATTAAAATTTAAGACTAAATTAATATCATTTGTAATAAGTAAGTCAAGTAATGAGCTACCACCCTGATAAAAGTGAGTAGGTTCATTATTAACGCAGAACATTCCAAAACTATCTAGAACTTCATAAAACCTAGTAGTTTTTAGGCAATCTCTTTTTAAATTAGTGTTAAAATCACCTGTTAAGATAATTTTCTCATAATCAAGTGACAGCTCAGAGAGTTTCTGAGCAATGATGTCAGAGCAATCAGCATCAGGAGGTGAATAGACTACTCCGAGAAGAAATGACTCATTATTAACACGAACTTTAATGAACAAATATTCACTACTAGCCTGATCACTCTCATTTATCAGCAGATTAGAACCGTCAATGACCTTGCAGTCAATATCATATTTATGATAAATGTAGATTCCCCCACCTCGACCAGTCTTCCGATCATTTCTTATTATGCTGTATCCGTCAACGGCAACTGTTGAATCTCGTACATTTTCACTTAGCCAAGTTTCCGTTACGCATACTATGTCAACTTTACTGTTCGTAAAGCAAAGTTTAAATTCATCGAACTTACTTAATTGACGAGCACACAGACTTTGAGCTTCAAGTGGCAAATATTAATGCAGTCCTCACGTAGAGTAACATTCATCACAACACGCGGAATATCAACAATACTTCTTTGCACACGTGCAATATCATTTATACGACTAACCGGCATCATAGTAAGGAAAAAGCAACGATTTTGAAAGCATAAGTTGGCAAAGCATGAAGGGAAACAACAAAGAAAGGAGCACTGAATCTATGAACAGGTTAAAAAACATTTCAATTTCATTTGTATTCATTGCAACTATAAAAAAAACTACTAACTAAAAATGTGGATTTTGATCGCAAATTCAATTGGAAAGCACCAATGTGCTACGGTAGCAACAACAATGATGGCAAGATCACAGCAGCAGCAACGTCATCAACAGCAACAACAGCAGCACCGGTGGAGCACCCTCAGATGACGAATCTCTCTGAACAGCAACAGATTTTAACTTTTAGGAAGGAATATAACACGGAAAGCGTAGGAAGGGAGCCACGGAATTAACATAGGAAGGAAAAGCGATAATGATCTTAGGATAGGGTTATTATCGGTCTCCAAAGTCAGCCAGTTGATCCAAATCGTACACAGGCTGAGCTGGGATGTTCTCGAGCGGTTTAACGAAAATGGTTCCGTCCCTAGAGTACACGTTCTGAAGAAGTCCATTACGTTTGAGCTTCAGCGCAGCACCTTTGATGCTTCGTGCCGATTCAGTGAGGTTTTCATTGATGTAGATCCTCTTATCAACGTCAAAGTCCAGGTGTCGCAAACTTAAATTCCTCGCCGAGAAATAACGACGAAGAAATTCATCCTTAGATGCACGGAATGCGAATTGGAACAGGATCGGTGGAGTCGCACCAGCGGTAATAGGAACCCGGGCAAGACGTTTTGTAAACACGGCCGGGACATCCGATTCGCCGTAGCCAAGAACAACAGATATCTTTTGCAGCATCTCATCCGTTCTCTCTGTGGGACTGTACGGTACACCAGTAAGGATTAGATCGTTGGATTTCAGTAGCTTGGCAGCAGCATCCTTGTTGCGTTGCACTTCTGCAGCAGTTTTCGCGTGAGATTCACTTAATCCATTGAAGTCCCGAGCATAGTCGACCTTAAGTTGATTCACCTCTTCACGCAAGGTGGAGATCTCGGAGACAAGAGCCGCATTACTGGATTCAATCTTCTGCTCAATTTTCGCATTCCCTTCCTCAATCATCTGCTTAATGCGAATCAGTAGCTGATCGAAGCTCTCCACATCATCATCGGTCCGGTCCAGGTCTTCTCGCGATCGTTTTTTGTTTTGGTTGTCGCTGATGGTGCTAACCGGCACAGTGAGCGATTGTTTATCTTTGCCCATTTTTGTTGAAGCTGCACGAGTGAGAGCTCTGCTTGGGTTCATCCAAAAGAGTGCGGTTACGGTGGCAAGTACACAATAGCGGTATTCAATATGGAAATAGTCACGGTTGTGCTAGGGTTTATGACGAGGTTTTTAGCATCACCGGTCACAAAACTGATGAAGCAGCTATATTTTATGATAGATGCTTTCGGAGGGAATCACCGCATCGATGAAATTCGCAGCATAGTAGCACTTTACACGCCTAAAACTCCAACGAAATTGCGACCACGAACAACTCATTTTAGGCAGGATTTCTTTTAAAATCCTTGGAAGATAATCTGAAGAAATCGCTGAAGGTAGTTTTGAAATAGCTAGTTAGTTGGAATACACGTTAATAGAAATTAAAAAAATACCTGACGGATTTTTGAACGAATTTCCGAAGTGGTCCATGCCTGATTTCTGAATGAGTTTTCCTTCCGAAATTCCCTGGAGGAATCTCTCTAAAAAATTTTGAACGAATCACTGTAGGACTTCTGAAGCAATCCATTCGAAATATTTTGAAATAATCTTTTGAGAAATTCCGGATTAATAGTGAGTGAAGTATCTGATGAAAAGATAGGAGATCCTTTAAGAAAATGAACGTATGATTTTTTCGATAGATTTTTGAAAAACATATAGGAGAATTTCAGGGGGAATTCGTGAGCAAATTCTCGAAAAAAATTCAGAAAAAATCCTAGGACACCAGGCATATAGTCACGGCATCTGAACCTACCATCCGTGGAGCTCACCAGAAATTGTCATATATTTAGGCGATTCGAATAGGTAATAAATATGTGAAGAAATCCATGGTAGAATTTCAGAAGAAATCCCTGTTGAAATTTCAAAGGAAATACTCGGAATAGGAAAGGAAAAGAAAAGAACTAGAAAAGGAAAACCCTGGAGGTAATTTTTCAATTGAATTCTGAAGGAAATTCTAAAATAATTCCTGAAAGAGTTTGTGAAAAAAGTTGTAGAATTTCAGTAATATTCTCTGGAAAGGTTTTTAAATGAAAGAAGATGCTCTAAAGAGGAATTACTGAAGATTTTTTTTTTTTTGGAAAACCACTTTTTCCGTGAAAATATGTTTTATGATATTTCAAGGAGAAGTTCTACAGAATTCCCTTAACCCATTTCCACCCAGCGATCTATTTTGGGAGCAGATGCCTCAAACGACATATTTTTTTTAAAATTAATAACTTTTGCGATTACCGTGGAGAAATGAGGCATGTTGGAAGACTATTGTCTTCAGCAAAGTTGTTGAGGAGATCAGAGACGATAGTAGGTATAAAAGTTTAGTACATATTTCGACAATGATTTTTAATAAGGGCCTAACTGACTTGATCGATTTCTCTTCGTCGACTCTCTCTTTCGCTAATAACTTGATCAAAACAAACAAAATCATTATTCTTTTTGTTTCTAAAGCAACATATAGTCATCTTCCTCGCATTTCAACCAAAAAATCTTTGAAAAACTCAATACACATTCTGTGATAACACAAAGAGAGGATCGATGAAGAGAACTCGAAAATGTCAGTTAGGCCCAAATGAAGAATCAGTGTCGATTTGTTCCAGTAGGTGGCGCTAGTGATCATATAACTTTTTGCTTTGATAGGATTTGTGTCAACAGCTATGTCAGTATCGTTGCACTCGTGTTGTGAATTTCGTGTTAGAAGAATTTCAACTTCGGAAAAGTTGATCAAGACATCAGGAGCTATCCGGTAGTGAACTAGTTGATTCCAGGTTTATCAACAAGGTGGCGCTTGTGAATCTAAGAAATTCTAAACTACTGAACTTTGAAAATCAGACCACTTAGAAGAATTGCATCTTGGACAAAGTTGATCAGGACATCAGGAGCTGTCCGATAGTGGAATAAATGATTCTAGGTTCATCAACAAGGTAGCGCTAGTGAGTCTAAGGAAATCTAAACTGCTGTATCTCGAGAACCAGACCACTTACAAGAATTTCGGCTTCGACAAAGTTAATTAGGACATTCTGAGTTGTCCGATAGTGAACTAGAATCACGATGATTCTAGGTTTATCCGCTAGGTGGCGCTAGTGAGCCACAGAAATTCTAAACTGCTGTATCACCAGAAACAGACCACTTAGAAGAATTTAGCCTTCGGCAAGGTTGATCAAGACATCAAGAGCTGTCCGATTCTAAAATAGTTGATTCTAGGTTTATCCGCTAGGTGGCGCTAGTTAGTTCTAGAAACTCTTAACTGCTGTATCTCAAGAAGCAGATCATCTAAAAGAATTTCGTCTTCGGCAAGGTTCATCAGGACATCAAGAGCCATCCGGTAGTGAACTAGTTGATTCTAGGTTCATTAACAAGGTGGCACTAGTGAGTCTAAGAAAATATAAACTGCTGTATCTCAAGAACCAGATCACTTAAAAGAATTTCATCTCCGACAAAAGCGATCAGGACATTCAGAGCTGTCCGATAGCGAACTATATGATTCTTGGTTTATCCGCTAAGTGGCGCTATTCAGTCTTAGAATAATCCTAAACTGTTGAATCTCGAGAATCAGACCACTTAGAATAATATCGTCTTCGGCAAGCTTGACATCAGCACCTGTCCGATAATGAACTAGTTGATCCTAGGTTTATCCGCTAGGTGGCGCACACTGGCGCAGGATTGAAAATACGCGGAAAAATCCTCTAGCTCGTCGAGATGTCGAGATCCTCATTTGGTGTCTTCAGAGAAAATATTTCTATGGACATGGTCGATATTCTGAGCGGTAGGTAATTTTTCTTACGTTATTCGCATAAAAGTCCTATAAGTCATTTTGGCCAAATTGCATTTTAGCGATATGGTGTCTTCGGCAAAGCTGTTCGGCTGTTATGCTGAAAAAGTTTGCTGAAGACGTCAATTTTTCAAAGCCTACTATTCTTGAGATATTAACCGATTTATAAAATACCTACCTAAAATCGATTTTTTTCATTAAAATACGTTTTTTAAAAAAAATAATGTCCGTTTTTGAGTTATAATAATGAAAAATACTTAAACAAAACATACACACTAAGAATGAATCGCAGAATTCTGTGAAATGTTTCACCGAATCTGAACTGTAAACCATGTTTTCACAGATCTTTCTGTGAAATTCGAATGTTTCCAACCCAACTGTCAAAACGCCACCGAAAATTCCGTGAAGGCAAATAAATTACAAAATTCTGTAAACTTTTTACATTTCAGTTCGGTAAACAACCAAAGTTTTACCGCAGACTGTGATTTTCACCGAATTTCTGTCAGCCATATTCCCAAGAGCGCCCAGGGTGTTAAAACACAACTAGTTGGATTTATTTGTTCTTTCGTGAAAGTAGTAACTAAAACTAAAGTGAAATCTAACAAAAATGTTCAATAGATGGAAAAGAGGCTGTTTGGGGTTTTTCGTAAGTATGTACTATTTGCACCTTCATAATATATGTATATAGACAATTATTTGGCTTCTGTTTCTACCAGATTGAAGTGCCCGGACATATCACCGTGATGCATCCCAGCAAGAAAAATCCTGCAAGAAAAACAACCCATTTCCTCCTGTGAATCTGTATTTTGCTTCGTAATATGTGCTTACAGTTGAATGTTGGAATAAATATTACATGTTTAACCAAATGTAACAGATATTGAATTTATTGCTGATTTTTTTTTTTTTCTAGAAAACTCCGAAAAAACACCGAATAATTCGGTGAACCGTAAAAAATCCAAATGAAAAATTACCGTACATTTGTGGAAAAACACCGAAAGTTCTGTGAAACCAACAAAAGTAAACATTAAATCCACCGAACATCGGTAAAAAAGTAACCGAAATGTTCGGTGAATTTGACTGATGAGCGTTTTAAGTTTTCACAGATTATTCGGTGAATCAAAAAATCACCGAACAGTTCACCGAAAAATCTGCTGTTGAGATTTCGGTGAAATTTCACAGAATTCTGCGATTTATTCTTAGTGTGTATATTGAGGAAATTAGTTGGAAAAAATAAAATATATAGGAAGTACCCGAAAATCACGCAAAATGTATATAGGACGTTCTTGCAGTCGGGCAAGTTCGGGCAAGTTTTTTCATCGGGAAACACCTAAAAATTACATTAGCTTTCATGTAAAAAAAAATCACAGACATGATATTTAATATTTTTTTCTAAATTGGGTTTAAATTTCACTGTTTTGGGTAAATTAGTACAAAATTTATGCTCATAAAATACTACGTTTTAAGATGCCAAGTGAACCTTGAAAAGTATAGATGCAATTCAGTCACAGGTTTAGTTGTTTTCAATCTCCAAACAAATTGTAAAACACAAAAATGTCCCGAACGCCAATGAAAGCATGCTTATGTTTTATTTTAGTATTTTCCATTATTATAACTCGAAAACGGGCATTAAATTTGTTTAAAAACGTATTTTAATGAAAAAAATCGATTTTAGGTAGGTATTTTATAAATCGGTTAATATCTCTAGAATAGTAGGCTTTGGAAATTTGACGTCTTCAGCAAAGTTTGACAGCATAAATAGCCGAACAACTTTGTCGAAGACACCATATCGCTAAAATGTTATTTAGGCAAAATGACTTATAGGACTTTTATGCGAATAACGTAAGAAAAATTGACTACCGCTCAGAATAACGACCATGTTCATAGAAATATTTTCTCTGAAGACACCAAATGAGTATCTCGACATCTAGACGAGCTAGAGGTTTTTTCCATGTATTTTCAGTTCTGCCCCAGTGTGTGGCGCTTGGGAGTCTAAGAAACTCTAAACTGCTGTATTTCCAAAATCAGACCACTTAGCAGAATTACGTCTTCGACAAAGTTGATCAGGACACAAAGAGCTGTCCAATTGTGACCTAGATTATTCTAGTTTAATCCGCTAGGTAGCGCTAGTGAGCCAAATTAACTCTAAACTGCTGTATCTCAAAAAATCAGACTACTTAGAGGAATTCTGCCTCCGGCAAGGTTGATCAAGACATCAGAGCTATCCGATAGTGAACTAGTTGATTATATGTCTATCCGCTAGGTGACGCTTGCGAGTCTTAGAAATTTTAAACTGCTGTATCTCAAGAACCAGACCACTTAGAAGAATTTCGTCTTCGAAAAAGTTAATCAGGGCATTCTGAGCTGGCCGATAGTGAACTAGATGATCCTAGTTTTATCCACTAGGTGGTGCTAAACCGCTGTATTTCAATGACAATACCACTTAGAAGAGTTTTGTCTTCGGCAAAGTTGATCCGGACATCAAAAACTAGTCGATGGCGAATTAGATGATTCTAGGTTCAGAATTTGTTGTTTTCTTCAGAATAACTCTCCTCCACGAATTCCTGTAAAAAATCATAAAATCCTGATCTTTGTGAACAATTTTGTTTTTTTTTAATTCAAAAATGTAGTTTTCATTGGTATTGGTATTCTAATGGAAACGGTCCTTCGAAAAATTTAAATGGCAACGAACGAGTTCTTGACGGACTCCCATGAAGAATGTCAATTGAAGAATTCAGATTAAAACCCCGAATAAATTTCGGAACATTTTTCTAAAGAAGCTCGTGGAAAAAATCCTGAACAAATGTCTAGACAAATATCTGGAGGAATTCTTGAACGAATTATTGAAACAAACCACAGAAGCAATCCAAGCAAAACTTTCAAAAGGGATTGTGAAATTTATGGGCGCATTGCATGGATATTTGGACATTTTGTAATACTTTTAAGAAGTAGCGCATTTCACCCTATTGTCCTCCACATATGATGGGCAGTGGGATCAGTTTGGCAATAATTCCGCAATGAAACAGGGATTGGGCTGGCCGTTGATGGTTGCTGTGATGGACGTCGATTGTTCGAGTTTAACGGCGCAGACTGTACTGCAAGGACATTCCAGTTTTGATTCGATCGTAAATTTGTGGTTTGAAGTGCTATTTTAAATTTGTGTCATAGGTTATATTTGCGTTGGATTGGAAACTTCGGTTTCCATTAAATTTGATTCATCATTGACGAAATACTCATATCTTAGATATCTAGAAGATTTTTTTCACAAAATTCTTCATTCATTTGATGGAATTGTTATCCATCCATGCTCAAAAATTGATTCTGTTTATTTCGACAGAAGATGTTTGATTTTATTATTCGACGATCATTTCTTGTTTTACTTACACTGTCTTGTCCATAATTCTATTATGTTTCGTTTCTTTCCATAAAGACTGAAGCAATTGCATGATTACAGAACGTAACAAATTAATTTATGACATTTCGTGCCTCAGCAGACGCTCTTGCATTGTACACGTACAGGTCCAGAAATTGGAAGTAAAAATTTAGCAGTTCTTTTTTGTCTCTCTTTGCTCGACGATTCCATACAAAGGCAATAAATATGAAAAGTAAAAACACGGCCCCAAATAAAATTTATTCGTTTAATTTCATTTTTACGGAAGCCATTCCATTTTGATCGGACCAAGCACCATTGCCCAATGGTTTATGCTGTTTTATGCTTTGTGTTTTTGTTACAGTTTTATAACTTGAGCGTCGTTCGCTTTGGTCGATGTGAGATCCATCTGAAGCCCGGTTGAAATGGAGTGCAATTGAGTAGCCATCGATTACCGTTGCTGTGCCCACATCTGAGATTAAATAGTTTAGAGAGTATAATTTGTAACAAATTTGACCATCTTAGCCATTTATCCGTGGACTTAATATCACTGATGCACAATCGAAGCAGTGTTTCCCAAACATGCTGGGTAAACATTATGAATCAAGTTTAGATTGGATTTAATGAAAGTGAGATCTGTATCGAATGAAGTAAATATCTTACGTCTTCGTAAACCACAATCTAGAGGTTGAGAACCCCTGCTCAAATGCAATTCAACGCAAACAGCTGCGCCCAAACGGTCAACGCAGTTTCTGACTGGCCGTAATTCACATTTTTATTACATGTGTTTCACGGTGTTTTCGTCTGCAATTCCGTTCCAAAATCGGAGGTGGTCCCCGCCCGTTTAGATACGCGCGATGTGGTTGAGTGTAACAAGCCCCGAAAAAAAAAAGAATCGTGAAATAAAACGTAAAATTGACCATATGAGCGCGGTGCTCACTCGGACGTTATTTACGACCATAACACAAGTCCCGTGAACCGCGAGTGAGCATTGGGTGGGTACCTACGCTTCTCGTTGATGATGGGTGCAATAACGGGTCTGCGATACACGATGGGAGCGTGGTATTGCGACTCTAGTGTGTAATGTGCCCACCACACCGGCCCCCGCCATCATCAGTGTGCTAATCGCAATTGATCCCCTGCCTTCTTCGGGGGAAGAATCGACAAACATAGTCAGGCAGATATTGCTGCTACGGCCGGCCGCCACTGATGCTGCCATGGGTGGTCATAATTGGATCTGACAGTTCGCATTTATTGTGATGATGGTGGATTCGGCGTTGTGGTAGAGGTGGAAGAGAGGAGGAGTCGTCAATAAAAATGTGGCTACGGATTTTGACCAATAAAGCTGATAATCATCTTTGACAGCATAATTGACGGGCGTAAATTTTGGAACGAATTTCGAAAAAAAAGAGGGCTGTGTTTATTGTGAATTTGATAGTTGGATTCTGTTGTTGAGGTTCCCCGATCAGAAAGGCATAACAAAATTAAAACCGATTGAGTTATTTATTTCAAAGATTTTTCATAACAGAATGAGTTATAAAATTCGCCGGTTAGGTGTTAAAATAACAAAAAATGTAACTTAAATTGTTCTGGCCATAACAGAATTATAACAGGTGTTGATACAATTTTAACAAATTTATAACAACGTGAGATATAATAAATATTGGAATTATAACACATGTTGTTATAAATTAGATATAAATATATTGGGTAGAAATTGAGTTGGGTAAATTTTAACTCATTTTTGGGTAATTTTTATTTAGAGTGTTATTTATTTTTAGCAAAAAGTTTTTTTGTATAAAAAGCTTGCCCTACGTAGTATATAAAAAACCCTCACCCTCACCCAGACGGGAATCGAACCAAGGATGCCAGCCTTCAACTGCAATCCGGCGCCTTTATCAATGAGGCCATTGCAGCACTTGAAGTGAAGGGCGGTATATGATCAAGTGGTTCTTCGTTTTGACGGCTGATCTATAAATAGACTCATATGTCCAACGTAAAGGGGAGAGAAAATATGACGTCACATTTAAGTGTTCTTGATACAATTGATCGCAATTACGTCATCTTGGGATATAATAACAAAAGTTGATATAATTAAGTTATAATTGTAACTCAAGAATTTGTTCTGCATTTTGGTTTCATCTCATGATTCAGACCAGAAATAAATGTCGTTTCTCAAACAAAGTTGTAGAGATAGTTCTTCTTCTTCTTTATGGCTCTACGTCCCCACTGGGACTTGGCCTGCCTCGCTTCAACTTGTGTTCTTTGAGCACTGCCACAGTTATTAATTGAAGGGTTCTCTATGCCTGACATTGCATGAGTTTTTATATAGTACAATGATACTCTATGGCCAGGGAGTCGAGAAAATTTTCCCGACCGGAACGGGAATCGAACCCGCCGTCTACGGATTGGCGATCCATAGCCTTAACCACTAGGCTAACTGGAGAGATAGTTAATGGCTCTTAATCAGTGAAAATAGTGGTATACAATTTCACCTTCTGTTGGTGCTAGTGAGTAATTAAATTAGAACATTCTGACATGTGTTATTAAATAATTATCTAATGTTCCTCACCATCAAGGATGTTCCTGTCTATGGCAAAGTTATGCAGTAGTTTTGTGGTTGGAAATTTCACCGCTTCGTGGCATTAGTGTGCAGTTCTAGTTATTGTCAGATTTAGATGGCTTGAGAAATAAAAAATTAGGTGTTTAAAGCACAATTTTAACATTACATGGCACAACAATCAACAAGCAATTCTGTGGCGTTCGCTTTGCCTCGTGATCTCACATAATGTTTTAATTTTCAGCAAAAATAGTTTAAACAAGAAATACCCCCACTCACATATTCAGCATTTGCTTCGAAATTTGCTCAAAATGCATGACGATGTCCATCAACATTTTGGTAAAAAATAAATAGCCTTCTGCTATTGAATGGTTTCTCAAAAGCTTTTAACAGAGTTTCTCATTTTGAACTACTGCACAGATTATCACACCTATTTGATTTCAGTTGAGATTCTGTTTCATTGAGTAAATCTTATTTGAATAACCGCTTTCAAATTGTGGAAGTTAAAGGAAATCATTGAAGTCCGATCGGTATTCTATCGGGAATGCCACAAGGATCGGTTTCAGGACCATTGATGTTAGCCTCATTTTTCAACGGCCTTCCATCATTTTTGAAAGTTATCCACATGCTTTCAGGTGGTAAGAAGCTGTATTTCTATAGACGTTGATTGCATGGCAATGAAACGTGACTAACGACATGGTGTGATGAAATTAGATATAAATTTCAAAGCCCCACAAATAATTTGTAATCAATCAATTCTTCAAAAACTAAGGTGATTTTAATTTGCAAACGACTAATAGATCCAGTTGTATCGTGTTAATTCAATAACATTGATTGAACTTCTAATTTCAGAATAATTTATTAAAATAATCTTGAATTGGACTATAAACTGCAAAACCTATGAAGGATTCTGAAACTTAAAACTTACTTCAGGAATGTTAACAGTTTCAATGAAAGTTATCCTTTTCATGTCCATTTTGTTGCCTCATTTATCATAGCTTCATATGAGTGTTGCATTAACCTTAGTAAGAGGTTGGGGTCAATATGACCCAGACAGGCACGCTGAACGTGCACTGTGCCATCGTGCTTCGAAAAACCTAACATCTTAGGAGGGTTAAATCACTGCATACGTTGGGCAATCAATTTGACTAGATACTCTAGTGTGGCTCACTTATGTACAATGACAACTGCTGGGAGACTCATTTTTATTTTTTTTAACTACGTTGTTGTGCGATTCTATATAGAATCATTCACCAAGGACCTAAATATTGTGGCCTCATCACTAAGATACTGATGATCTTATAGCTTAAGCACCCGTCATCATTTTTCGGAAAATAAAAAGCATTTTCTCGCTGTAAATCAAAACATCGACCATGAATCTATCTGAGCTTTCTTAAAGGTCTGGATCATGATTCAAACTTGTCAAAAAAAAAATGCATTTTACAAGCACAGTAGCACCGCACAGCGGCGTAACTGCGTACCAAACACCACCTGTAAAATGTTCATTTGACATAAACTGCATTTTCAAAACTATAACTGACTTTGTTATAATCACAGAGAACAGACGTTTAAGCTCGAACAAAAATACGTCGAAATCGTGTGTAAAGAATTCAAGTGTACCCCAACGCCACCAACGGAGACTGCCCCACATATAAAGTCGATTTGACCCAACGATGGCAGTGTTCATCGTTAAAATATACTAGCTCACAAAGCGACACGAGCGCCAAACGGCCAAAATCGGCGAGCACTGGAAACAAATATGACAATACAACAATGTAAGTGATGGAACGCTAGCGCCACGCAACGGGAGCATAACTACATACTTCGATATGACCGTTACAAAGCTTTACACAAGGCAAAAAGCAAAGATAGACGTCTGTTCTCTGTGTTATAATGTTCATATAAAAATGATCAAAATAAATTTATTTGTATTATAACTGACCTTGTTATAATTCTGATATAATTATATCAGGTTTTCAAATCATTTTTCTCAAATATATCTAAATATAACAAACAGTGATATATCTATCAACCGTTGATATAATTTTGTTACATTTTTGTTATGCCTTTCTGATCGGGTCAGTCAAAGGAACTAGTGATCCTACTAATTCAGAAATATCTTGTTACATACCATGGATTAGATGCTCTTTCCTTTTGGTATTCAAATGGTTCTAGCTTATGAACAAGTGCCTTCATTCGTTGAATATAAATTTGACTTCTAAAAAGTACTGAAATTAAATTACTTCCAATTAAAAAGTTCCATTCTTATGAAACTCTCCACGCAAACTAAACCGCAAATCATAAAACATAATGAAAAAGTTAAACATTAGTACGTTGCCCTCCCATTGCACTAAATAATTCCCGCAAAAAAATCATCTTCAATCATTCTTCTCGTCCATAACCCACCACCACCGCCATCGCCACCACAGACGAGAGTGGAAGAAAATTAATGTCGAAAGTCTTGCAGCCGAAATGAAATCCAGCAAACTTTCAAGATTAACTTGGAAATTCCATTAAAAAATTGAGTAAAACCCAACTATCCACAAAATTACATCCATACCGTTTCCTGGCGCCGCCACCACCCTCTCGTCCTTTCGTCCCGTCAAGCTACCACAAACAATCAACATGGGTGAGGGTGGGAGTGGCGATGGCAGGATGCATCTTCTTCGCACCGAAATTACATCATCCTCTCGTCTCCCGAGAGGCGAGAGATTTTCACGCGGATACTGTCCACTGCTCTTCGAAAATGGTGGCCAAAAACAAGGTTGCTCCTTTATTTCTGTTTTATTCGTCCATGATGTAGAAGATAAATTGTGAGATGATATGTATACACAGCACAAACAATGTACATTATGCAAATGCATGTATTTGCACTACACCACAATATGTTCTCAGCTTGCGGCTTTGGATCTCAATTCGCGGTCACGCCCACTGCTCGCCAGATCAGGCTCCACCTGGTCTGCCATCGTGCTCTCTGCGCTCCGCATCTTATTATGCCAACCGGATCAGTAGTGAACGCCTACTTTGTCGACAGGGTTGTCATCCGGCATTCTTGTACACCCAAACCTCTTTTTCGGTAATGAATCGAGACTGCCTAAATAGAATTTTCACCTAAAGGAATTTGAAGATTAAAATGAAGTTTAAGAAGGGTGAGTGGTCTGGAGATTTAAAAGGGGTCATTCAAGGTTTCAGGGGGCTTTCAAGGGAGTTCCAGGAAGAGAGAGGAAGAGGATTTGGGAGTTTAAGGTTGCATGGTGGCTTCAGGGGCGTTTTCGGGGGTTTCGAAGGGTCTCAGTTGCGTTTCATGGGGTCCGAGGGGTTTTGGGGGGGGGGGGGGGGGGTTCGAAGGCATTTCAGGAAGCATCAGATGATCTTTGGCGTTACGTTTGCCGTGACAGCTAGTTAAAAATATAAATAAATCTTCAAACACTGAAAAAGCACTTCCATAGATATTAATCCAGGAGCGGTCGCGTGGTGAACCAAGTATACGCCAAGAAATGCACGCTTGTGGCACACCGCGTGAACGTGGTGTCGCTTAAGGTGGTCGAAGACGCTACTGGTCAACGGTAAGCTGAGATCTTCCTCTGCCAATGATCATTTTGCATGTGTATATCGTGTGGCAGGCGCGCAGATACTCTTCTTCTTCTTCTTCTTCTTTTTCTCCACGTTCGCATTGGAACTTAGTTAGCACTTTTGGCTTTTTTTGCTTGACATTGCATGACTTTCCCCAGCAACACACATGGTTACAAAACAGTCACGGCATCGCATGTTAGGGTTGCACAGAGGTCACTTACATGCGCAGTCGTGACTGTTTTGTAACCATGTGTTGCTTAGGTTGTATATTGTGAGGCAACCCAGGTAACAATTTGATGCTGTACAAAAGTTTTCTTCAATTATTTTAAGGCAGCCTTTATTTGAACAAAAGCTGGACACAAGAGGTACAATCCTTTATTCAGCCCCTGAACATCTAATTTTGGTGGTTTTATCTAACCTTTAGCTGATTTAAAGTTCATTGAAAGGCTGATTTAGGGTTTAATATGCGCTTAATCAGTCATCAATAAAATTTATTTATTTTGGTTACAAATGCAAAGTGCACTTTCGAAAGCATTGTTTTCTATTTGCGGCTTTAATTTCCAGAAGTGATGTTAAGAAATTTTTTAAATTAATCTATGGGAAAACTGGGATTTGAGCTTGGACATCCTGATTTATATTCACTTACCCACACCTACACTACACAAAATTGTATACATATTCTCGATTACTTATTGTGTCTGAATAATCAAGAACATATGTTGAACTAAGCCAGGATTAAATACTGTTTAACCTACTGTTTAACCTATCCCTGGAACAAGGCGTTTTTCCGGATGTATGGAAATTGTCGTCAGTCATTCCTATACACAAATCGGGCAGCATTCATAATGTAGAAAACTACCGTCCAATGTCGATACTATGTTGCTTAGCTAAAATCCTGGAGCTTCTTTTTCATGATAGAATGTATTCAGCCGCAAAACCGATATTTTCCGAGTTTCAGCATGGCTTTGTGAAAAATCGCTCAACCGTAACGAACCTCATGAGCTACACGAGCTTGTTGAATACCAGCCTTGAAAAGCATTGCCAAGTAGATAGCATCTATATAGATTTTGCGAAAGCTTTCAATAAAGTACCGCACGCCTTAACGCTGGAAAAGCTTGAGAAATACGGATTCCCTCAGTGGCTCATAGCTTGGTTACGTTCTTATCTAACTGGTAGATCCGCTTTCGTTAAACTGAACTCCGCAAAATCTGACATTTACACCATGCCTTCCGGAGTGCCTCAGGGAAGCCATCTGGGCCCGTTAATATTCATCCTGTTTGTTAATGACCTCTGTCACCGTATAAGTTCTCACCGCCTTATGTTCGCAGACGACTTGAAAATGTATAGGATCATCAGTTCCGTCGTCGACTGCATTGCTCTGCAGCAGGACATCGATACCGTAGATAGCTGGTGTGTATCTAATGGTATGCTGTTGAACGCCGGGAAATGTAAAATAATAAGCTTCCGAAGATCTAGGCCTCTAATTAGCTTTGAATACACCATAGACGGAGACAAAATTGAACGTGTTGAATCTATAAAAGATCTCGGAGTGATTATGGATTCAAAGCTAAAGTTCAACGAACATATATCTCTGACAACGGCTAAAGGTTTCTCGCTGCTAGGCTTCGTTCGTCGTAATGCCGTCGATTTTGATGACGTGTACGCTCTCAAAACCTTGTATAGCTGTTTTGTGCGTAGTGTACTCGAATATGCTGTGACAGTTTGGGCACCATATCATGAAACTCAGATACAACGTTTAGAACGAGTTCAACGCAGTTTTTTGAGGTTTGCGCTAAGAAGACTTCCATGGAATGACCCGCGGAGACTACCACAATACGAACAACGATGTCAGCTGATACGACTGGAAACTCTTCGTGAAAGACGTAAGTTCCAACAGATGATGTTCGCATTCGATATTTTATGTGACCGTTTAGACTGTCCAGATCTTCTACATCAAGTCAATTTCTATGCTCCGGCTCGTCGTTTACGTCACCGACAATTGTTCTGGGTTGCTCGGCATTCCACAGCGTATGGTCAGCATCACCCGTTTGAGAGATGCGTTTGCTTATTAAACAGTGTACCGTGGTTTGATTTTAATTTAACTAGAACGACTTTTGAAACTAGGATTAGGCAATTAATTTAAGTAACCAAACAATCTGTACAGCTATAGCTGAAGATGAAGTTATTAAAAAAAAGAAAAAAAAAAAAAAACTGAAAAAGTGATGAGGACTCTACGGAAATATTGTTTAGGTCAGTTGTCAAAAAAATATGATTAGAGGTTGAACAACAGATGCTTGATTCTGCATGTTGGTGTCTGTTTTAAAGCTGGTTGCACAGATGAATAATATTCTATTTAACTTGATATTCAGCCATCCAATATTTATTTATCATTGTGTTCAACCATTGACACCATTAACCAGCCAATGTTCAGCTAACACTCTCACTGTTCAGCATTCATTGTTACTTGGGAAGTACATACAATGCCTCGGGAGTCAAGAAAATTTTCCCGACCGGATTGGGAATCGAACCCACTGTCTCCAGATTGTCAATCTATACCTACCTTGACAATCTATAAAAAAAAGAGTAAAAAAATAACTGCTCTAACTTAGACCTGTTCGCCGACTATACTTTGCTCGGCGGCGGCGTGACGGCCATTTTTGGTTGGCGGCGGAGGCGGCGTGAATCGGCGTGACCAAAATTTGACCATAATATCAACATTGGTAAAGCAAAGAAGCTGCCATTACGTGACCCGTTCACCGTAGCCTCCCGATTTTCGCGGTATGGACGATGGTTGGTTCTCTCAGCAGCTGATGCAGCTCGTGGTTCACTCGCCTTCTCCAAGTCCCGACTTCCATCTGCACTCCGCCGTAGATGGTACGCAACACCTTCCGTTCGAGAACTCCAAGGGCGCGTTGGACCTTCAGAAGCTATCAAATTGAATAATGAAGTCGCATTATTTACACTAAGGGGCTGTCCATAAACCACGTGGTCCAGGGGGGGGGGTTCGTTCGATGACCATTTTGTATGTACAAATTAAAATTCTTGTATGGACAAATGACCACGGGGGGGGGGGGGGAGTGGTGGCGGGGTTGAAAAGTCCCAAAAAAAATGACCACGTGGTTTATGGACAGCCCCTAAGAAATCCCCGAATGATTTCAGGGAGGAATCTCCGAAGGTATTCCATAATGAGCCTTAAAGAATTGGAAGAATCCATGAAGAAACTTTGGAATAATCTCTGCTTCATGACACTCTGAATCTGCAAGAATCTTTACTGGCTCGACAATCTCTCTAAAAGAGATCCCTTCAGAATCTTCTGAAGAAACCCCTAATTGGAATTTCCGAGGAATTTCAAAAGAAAATCCAGGAAGAATACCGAAGGAGTTTCAGGAGGATTTCGCAAAAAAAAAACAAGAAGGAATCCCAGAAGGAATTCCAAGAGGAATCCTGGAAGGAATACTAACGGGATTTTCCAAAGGAATTCGAGAAGGAATCCCCTGACTATTTCCAGGAGGAATCAACGAACAACATCTCTGAATCGATGGAATCTCTGAAGGAATTCCAAGAGAAATGCCTGAAGAGGAATTACAGGAGGTACCCCAGGGGAAACCACCGAAGGGATTTCGGGAGGAATCTCTGAAGGAATTCCAAGCAAAATCCTTGAAGGAATTCAAAAGGAAACTTCAAAGGAATTTCAATCCATAATAAGCCCAGGAGGAATCCCTGAAGAAATTCCAGAAGGAATCCCGGAGGAATCCCGAAGGAATCCTGAAGGAATTCTGAAGGAGCTCTGGGAGGAATCCCCGGAATAATTCCATGAAGAATTGCCGAAGAAATTCCCTGGGGAAAAATCGAAGGAATTCAATGAGAAATCCCACAAGGAATTCCAGCAGGAATCTCTGAAGTAATTCGAAGAGGAATCACTAAAAGAATTCCGAAAGGAAACTCCGTATGAATTCCAGGAGTAATCTCTTAATAAATTTCAGAATGAATTCCTGTAGAAAATCCAGGAGGGATCTCCGACGGAATATCAGGAGGAATACCCAAAGAAATCCTGGAGGAATACATGAAGGAAGTCCAGCAGGAATACCCGATAGAATTTCAGAACATTTTTTTTAAATTTCCAGGAGAAATCCCCAAAGATATTGCAGGAGAAATCCCCCGGGGGGAACTCCTAAAAGAATTCTGGAAGAGACCTCCAAATGGTTTCCAAGCGGAATACTCTAAGAGGAGGAGAAGGAACAAGAAGCCACACTTATGTCGTGCATCCTCGTGCTCATCATTCTACCTATGGACAGAGTAGAAAAGTGACAGCAGCGCAACAGAAACCAGTTCGATATAGTTTACTTCTAATTCTTATTAGAATAGAATGCATTTAAGCGCTGTACAAAGTGTAAGTACAGCCGCCAATTAGAATCGCTCACGCAGTGCCCTAGTGGACAAAAGAGCTGTAAATAAGGTTAAGCGGCTGAAGAATAAAAAAAAAATAATTGAAAAAAATCCATGGCAAATTCCCTGCCGGAATCCTCGAAGGATTTTCAGTGGAATCTTCCAAAGAGAATCTTTCCGGGTAGAGGGAAGGATGTGCAGAAAGTATCACCGAAGGTTTCCCAGGAGGAATCTCCGAAGGATTGTAAGGAGGAATCCCCGAAAGGTATTCTTGGTGGAATTTCAGAAATCCATAAGACATCCCTCAAGAATATGAAGATATGCCTGCTTATCATTCTAAGGAAATTATTGATCCCTGGAAGAACTCTTGGAAGAATCAATAAAGGAATTTCTAGAGGAATCCTCTAAGGATATTCTGAAGGAATTTTAGAAGGAATTTTTATAAAGGAATCTTTGAATTCTCCTGGATATATACTTGGATCCTCCAGTAAGATTCATTGAAGGAACTCCTGAAGAAATTTCAGAAGGAACTTCTGTGGGAATCCCAGAGGAAATTCAGGAGGCATCTCTGAAGAAACATCTGCAAGAATCCCTGGAACTCCTGGCGAAATTTCTGAAGGAACTCCTAGACTAATTTGTGTAAGAAGTCCTGAAGGAATTTCTTATGGAACTCTTGAGATGAATTTCCATGAGGAATCTATAAATTCTCCTGAAAGAATCTCTGTAGGGACTTCTGGAAGGATACCTGAGCAAACTCCTGTTGAAATAGCTTAGTGAACTTCTGAAGGTATTCCTAATGAACACCTGGACCCAAGTAACACAGAAAACATCTTTTAAAAATGGATTCAAAAAAGATGTATTATAAATGGATTATAAGCGAGAATAAAAACATCTTTAGTTGAAAATATGTTCTAACTGAGTATAGCGACAACAAACTCATGCATGATGCCATCATCATTTTTGGAAGTTAATTTTACGTTTAAAATACTTGAAAAACACATGTTAGGAGTATTATCGTTTTCGTTTCTAATGACATGTATCGTGAAACATCATTCAACCCAAATTTTTACTCGATGGTAAAACATGTTATATTAACGTTTCAAGAACGTTGATGATACTAATATTTCATCCGTAACCATTCCTAATATATCACCATCACTTCATCAACACAAGGAAATTTGAGCTTAGCGGAACTTAATGTTCATGCTCTGCTCTAATATTTGCTGACCATAATTTGCGGAAAAACATCATTATTCAACTGCTCTAGATAATAAAGTTAAGCACACGTAGTAACGCACATAATAGAGCTTGGAAGTTTGGAAAGTTGAATATTTCGACATCAACATTGTGGCGTATATTCGTTGATCGCAAATTTATCAAGCAAATCACTCGATGCCAGGAGTTTGTTTGAACTCATCTACTTACCTGGAGCATACTTCCTTCGTTTGTTTACCTGTAGAATAATTTCCACTCAGAAATCCTAAGAAAAACATCCCAATGTTCATCAAACTGAGTCCACAAGATTGACAACAAATCCGTTTGTTTTGGTTTTACTATAGCTGCTTTTCATATACCATTTTGTTATATTATTGTTCAAACAAAGTATGCAGCACTAGAAAAAAACATCTCCTAACTGTGTATTATAGCTTCTTCAGCTGGTTGTTTAAAATACATCAAAATGATGTTATTTCAAAGTATTTTGGTAACAAACGCAGAAACATGTTATTAAGATGTTTAAAAGGCGTTGTTCAAACGTATTACAGTCAAATCTTCCTTTCTTTGGCGATCAATCATGACTTAGAGTTAAAACTACAGTGCTCACTAAAAAAACACATACATTTTCACATTAAATGCAAAGTATTCCAGAAATTGTTTGTTATATTGTTAGAGACACTAAATTAAGAAATTGTTTTTAATTCATATTTAAAAAAATCACCTAATAAATAATATTATTGGAAATATTTTCTTTTTCAACATTGTTGGACGGCACTGTATTAGAATGCCACCATTTTGCCTACATCGTAAACTTGATTGAAAAGTATTCGAAATGTTAAAAAACTAGCTGAATTTTTGTAGGATTAACCATTTGATTGAAAGCGCATGAATTCATGGTCACTGAAAACTATTATTTCACCATAAATCTGGGCTCGCACAGAAAATATGACCACGGTACTGGGCAATGAACAGCATGATTATTTCATAATAATGTTTGGTCATCAGCATTTCGTAAGGGGTTGCTGAAAGAAAAATTGTTTTTTTTAGACTGGAGCTGTCAGTTATTATTGCTTAGTTTGCATTTGGTAATAACTTACTTCCTGCTAACATGATCACCAACCGAAAGTATTAACGATGTTTTTGAATACTTCTCGAATACATAATATATGTTCTTACGATGTATTGAAAAACATCTTTTATAACATGAAAGATGTTATATAATCCGCCATTTTTTGCGCTTTTTCGGTGATATAAGTGTATGAATTTTAGTTTTTTGTACTCGTGATCTAACATGGGGATTTGTATGGAGCGTGTATTTTATACATTTATATAACAAAACGTGTTACTTGGGGAAGCATCCTTGAATCCTCCTGGAGCTATAATGGAGATCCCTGATCAAACTCCTGGAGAGATCGCCGAAAAACCTTCTGGAACAAAACTACTGTACTGCATGAATCCTAGAAGAAATTTATAAATTAATCCATGGAGGACCTTTTGTAGGGATATTTGTAGGGACTCCTAGAGAAATCCTTCAAATAACTTCTGAAAGAATCTCTCAAAATTTGTCATGAGGCATCTCGAAGGAATTCCAAGAGGAATCCCCGAAGGAATTCCAGGAGGGATCTTTAAAGAAACTCCAGGACGCATGCTAGAAGGAATTCCTGTTGGAAACCTTGATGAAACTCCTGGAGTGATCTCTGAAGGATCTTCTTGGGAGATCCCTATAGAACGCCAAGATAAATCCCTGAAGGAACTTCAGTGAAGAAATTTCAGAAGAAATCCTTGAAAGAACTTTCAGACTAATCTCTCAAGGACTAATACTAAGACTAATGGGAATTCCTGAAGGATCTTCTGGATGAATCTCTGATGTGGCTCTAGGAGGCATCCCTGAATCCTCCCGAAGGAATTCTTAGTGTGATCCTTGAAGGTATTCCTGTCAAGATCTTCCTGAGAGATCTTCCGAAAAAAAAATCAATGATGAAACTCCCAGATGGATCTGCTGGAGGATGGAACTCCTGAAGGTATCACTGAATTCTTCTGGAAGAATCTCTGACGAAACTTTTTCAGAGATGTAAATGATGAATAATGAATGAATTCTAATGAAAAAAAAAACTAAGAGTTTCGTATTTGAATGAACACCCTGAAATTCCTGTTGAATTTCTTCAAAAGTTCTTTTGCAGAGTTTGCCTAAAACAATAAAATGGAAAAAAATAGACAGATCGAAGTTCCAGTGTCTAGACTTCAAATTGTTGGAACGTACTGTTTTAGTATCAAAAGGGCATAACTTTAGTGATTAATTTATGATAACCTGCTAGAGAATGGGTTTAACTAGTTTCTATATGTAACTGCAAAAGTATATGAATAATCGATTTTCTCTTTCGCTAATGATCGTATTACCTTTTCAGATTAAAACATCGATGATGGGTAATCAATTATTGCAGTCAAACTCTTATGACAGTGATCGTGAGAAATTTTTATCTCAACTTTAAGTAAACTTAATTTTGCTCGTGTACTGATCACCGGCGCGAAAATGAAAATCGGCGGCGTGACAAACAGCGGCGTATACCTCGGTCGGCGTCAGCGTGAGACAAAAAGTGTAGGCGGCGGCGGCGTGGCGCGGCGCCGCTCAGGTCTATCTAACTCAGTCAAATATCAACCAATTGACTTGATTTTTTGAACACGATCAGATACGTACAAGGTCTAGCCATGTTCAAAAATTCAAGTCAATCGGTTTGAAATTGACTGAGTTATAGAAGCAAATACCCAAAATAGGTCTTCCTGCCTAAATGGTCCCAGACCCTATAAACATTTTTTTTCTGAAATGAGCTTTTGCCGATAATGTCAAAACACGGCTTTCCGGCAAAACTTTTCAAACTTAAGATGCCAGTACACAGGGTCAATTTTTTGATCAAAAAGAAAGCAATACTCAAACTTCTTGTTTGACTCGATCGAGTTTTCATTAGTGTCAAACAAGTGGTTTTTCTTGAGTTCAATCCTTGACCTTGTGTACTTTTTACCTAACAGTACTAATTATTTTGACCACAAACCTTAACTTTCCGCCACAGTGCGCTAACCGTCGACCACCGCCTCTGGGGATGCAGTGCCCCAAAACCAACCAACACGAACCCGTCGACCGTCGTCGTCGTCCTTGTCGTGTCGAAAGGACCCGGGGACGAAACGAGAAAAGTTTTCAGATAACTCAATTTTCCTTATCCGCAAAGCTAAGTCCCATGCAGATGGATGACGCGGTTTGGCTGCTACTGCTAGCTGCTTGGCTGGGCTGGGCTGGGCGAGAAAGTGGAAACTATTTCAATTTCAACGAAACCGCAGTTTGTCAATAAATGTGCGACTACTCGCTGTTGGCTGCTGCTGGTGCTGATGTTGGTGGAGCGGGGAGTTGGTTTGGCTTACTGAATTGTCGTCGTCGTCGTCGTCGTTGGTCGTCAAGCGTGGAATAAGCAAGATTACTTCTTCGAGAAAGGATCATGAACAGGAGCAGATAGCTCAGTGAATTCTCTCCACTCGATGTATGATTCTATACTTAGTCACACTGTTATTGATGGTGTCAGTTGGAGTTGCAATTCTCGACGAAGAATTGCTCGGTTGAACCGTAATTGAAATAGTTTTCAAATGTAATAAATAGAGAACCATTCAAATTTATGATGAAACTAAATACGGAATACTTGGAAGTTTCCGAACGAATCTTGGTAGAGAAGCAGAGTAGTTGCAGATGCGGTACATGGTGGTATGTATAAAAGCATATGATGAGAAAGACTCATGAACAATTGTTAAATTAGTTGAACACTGAAAACATTTTTTTATCTATTAAGCTAAACAGATTTAGCCATAAAATTCGGATCCAACCAATGAACCAAAAGTCATGAGCAGTGCACGCGACCAGCTGTAGGTAATTGCAAAACTGAAGAAAACAAATCGAACATCAACAACAGAAGCAGCGAGGGTGAGCCTAATTGACGCCCCGCTTAAAAAAGCCGGTAATGACAGTTTTGTGGTTTTTATGACAATCAAAGCCCCACACAACAACGACGGATGATGGGCCAACAGCCACCATCGCCGGTGGATAAGGGAAAGTGGCGGAAGCTCTTGAGGCCAGCCCGAACTCGAAGGCGCACCAACACCACGCGGTCGTTTTTGTATACATATTTAGCAGCACTGCAAGTGACCCTCGGGAGTGCCGGCCGACCGCGTTTTGTTTACCGCGCTTCCTTTCCTGGCAAGCAAGGGCTCCTTGGCCACTTAATGTCGTCCGTCGATTACGACGGCGAAGACGATGACGACGGCCCGCAGCCACTAACTGCCTCGCTCGCGGACGCCGAAGGCAGAAGTGGACGGACGGCAGCCGCTCTCTAGAGGCTCTTGAATGCTATATTCGCTTTTAATAAATTAAGCTCAATGTCAATCGGCTGCTTAGACCGTTTCCTAAGGGCTGGCTACTTTAGGGCCGTGTGACACCTATGAAGTTCACTTTATTTACATAGGGTTGAAACTTAAAAATTAAGAACTTGGACTTGGGTTGAAGCTACCTCTATTCATTGTGTGTCCTTTTTTGTGGAGATTTTCTACGGTCACTATAGACACTATAGACTCATAGACTATAGACACTATAGACTTGACTCGAGTAACATGTTTTAATGTCTTTTAGCATGAATTTATTGTTTATCGAGCTAATATGACTTCACTTCACATAACCCATTTTCGCTTTTAAAATCGTAACATCATGCTAGTTTGGCTACATGAATTACAGTTGTTTTTGCCTCCTTTTGCTTAGATCCAATATTGATGACATACAGGGGATGGCCAAAATGTTTGGGATAGGCAACTTTTTTTTTCTCTCACAAAAAAGTTCAACATGCTATAACTTTTCATAGAGTGCATCAAAAAATCTCAAATTTTGACTGTTTGTCAACCTATTATATGTGCATCTTTGGTACAAATTTGGGCTCGATTGATCAATGTTTCGCAAAGTAAGAACTGTTCGGGGAGTCACCAAACCTTTGTAGCGAAACACAGGTAGTTGTGGGAAATCGCTTTAAGCTAAAAAGATCTTTATTAGTTTTGTATAAGTTCAGTAAACGGAATGCAATCTTACAATTTTGGTGTCCTACCGTACGACGATGTTACTTTCGTGCTTCCGGGATACACGGCTCTATACCAAGTATTTTGGACTATATAATGGTAAGGCAATGTAACATAATGTTTGATGAGGCAATAATAATCAATAAACTTACTTATTCTATAGAGGTTTAAGGTGAATAATACACTCTGATGAATCCAAATTATCGCAGTGCCGTAGTGCCACTCAAAATAGCAAATTCTAGTAATAGGTGCAATATAACAATTATTAAACTGATCCAATTCAAAGACATGTAACTTTCTTACCGTATGTAACTGTTTAGAGGAAATAAGCGATGGAAAACTGTAATTCTTACAAGAAAAGGCTTTCTAACTGTGTTTATCACACCGGCTAATTATCACTAAGGACCAAATCTGAATAGGGGCTGTCCATAAACCACGTGGTCATGAGGGGGGGGGGGGGGGTTCGGCCAATGACCATTTTGTATGAACAAATAAAAATTTTTGTATGGACGAATGACCACGCGGGGGGGGGGGGGGGGTTGAAAAGTCCCAAAAAAATGACCACGTGGTTTATGGACAGCCCCATAGTCATCATCGGTGACAGATCGTTGTTTTTGCTAGTATTTGTTATCTTGTCTTCTCTACCTACTGTCATGCTCTGTGGTAACCACACTGATCGATTCGGCCGAGGGGCTAGCTGATCGGCGCAACAAGAACCGTTCGGGTAAAACACTATTTTTTATACAACTAATTTTTGAGCTGTCATATCTCGAAAACCAGTGAACCGAATTGAATGAAATTTTTAACGTACACTAACAATGTGTGAATGCTTCACAAACTATTAAAACATAGGTACTTTTTAAACGTTGAAAAAAGTTATCATGGATTGACGCTTTTTGAATTTTTCTCGAAAAAATGTAATTTTTTTACATCAATGTCAATAAATTTTAGTGTTGATATCCAAAGATTTTCCACTTCTGTTCTCAAGTTATCTCTAATCAGATATATTAGAGCCTACTTAGATTGAAGGAAGAACACATTTAGTAATTTTTGTATGGTATTGTATATTTGACTTATTTTCCTCTATTTGGGTAAAATTTTCAACCCGGTATAACTTAATTCGTCGTGAGAAAATATTACATTTTATAACGTCGTATTAAGTATCATTATATCGTTGATAAACGTTAAAAAAATCATTCAATTCGGTTCACTGGTTTCCGAGATATGACAGTTCAAAAATTAGTTGTCTCAATAATAGTATTTTACACGAACGGTTCTAACTTCGCGAAAAATTACTCAATCGAGCCCAAATTTGTACCAAAGATGCACGTAGGTTGACAAACAGTCAAAATTTGAGATTTTTTGATGCACTTTATGAAAAGTTACAGCATGTTGATTTTTTTTGTGGGAGAAAAAAAGTTGCCTATCCCAAACATTTTGGCCATCCCCTGTACATCTCTTTCTGATTCATACTATCTTCTCGCTTTTCAATACTCACTCATTCTTACTTGTCGCTCACTCCTCACCCCTCACAACTGCCTATTCTTCATTCGTTACTTCTCACTCCATACTTCATCAGACTTCTAGTTCTTCGCTTTTCATGGGTATTTTTTTATAGTTCACTTCTCACTCTTAACTGCTTACTCATCATTTCTCTCTTCTCACTATTTGCTTCTTGCACTTTTCACCGCTCGTTTCTCGTTACTCACTTCTCACTGCTCTGTACTCCTTACTAATAATTCTTTACTGCTCACCTCTCTCTCCTCACTCCTCTCTGCTCAGTCCTCACTGCTCACTTATCACTCCTTATTTTCCGCTGCTTATTCATCGTTTTCGACCATCATTTCTATCTATTCACTGATTACTTTTAGCAACTCACTAATAATTCCAAACTACTCACCTCGCACATCTCTTTACTGCTCGCTGCTCACTCTTCAGTCCTCACCGATTCACTCAAATGTGTCTTCAATGCTCATTTCTTGCTGCTTACTTTTCAGTCACTCATTCCTTACTGTTTACGCTTCACTACTTACTCCTCATTACTCACTTTTCATTCCTCACGTTTTATTTCTTTCTATTTCCAGAATTGAGCAGTTTCAAGTCGAACGACACTCACTCTAACCATCACATTAAAAGGCAAATGAAGACCATCAAACCAGAATCGAAAAAAGAGTGTGGTGGGAGCACCCATCGTATCAATGCGTTTATCACGAAAGTGCTTTTTTAGCAAGATAAAGACAGTTAGTTGTAGCGTGAATGGAGGAAGTTGGGAAATGTTTATGTTGTGGGTTTTTTTGTTTCCAGGCGAAACCAGATGAATTAATTTAATTTAATTTTTTTAATCGGTTTTCATACACATTTTAAGGAAGGACCAAGGTTTCTCCTGATTTTTTTTCTGAATTGAAAATGTTTTTCGTTTTTACAAAAGGCATGTTTAAAAAATTTTCCACCAGGAAAAAACTGAGGAGACACCTTGATTCTTTCTCTAAATGTGTATGAAAACCTCCTTTATTAAATAGAAATATGAGAAAACGCATCCAGTTTCACCTTGAAATGGTGATGGTGCACAAGACTGACTGTTTCACTGCTCATTCCTAACAGTTCTCTGCTAACTCCGCACTACTTATTATTTGCTGGTCACTCCTCTTTAGAAGCTTATCACTGCTTCGCAGTCATTACTAACCACTTTTTGCTCCTCACTATACATTGCAAACTTGTCACTCCTCACTTTCCTTGCTCATTCCTCAGTACTCAATTTTCATTCCTCACTATTCACTGTTCCTCGCTTCGCACTGCTCATTTCTCAAACCGTGCTTTTCACTGCTTAATATTCAGTAATCACTGATCAATTCTACTACTACCTCTTCACCGCTCACTCTTCAGTACTTCATACTCATCGCTTCTAACTCTTCACAATTAATTGCTCACTCTTAACTATTCAATGCTTAGCTTCTCACTGTCTACTACTAATTCCTCACCACTAGGGTATCAGTAGGTCGGTTCCAGAGGCATGTTTTCCTCCATTTGGGAAATTTATGCCCCTAGGGTGGTCCACACTTATATGAAAAACAAAAAAATCCAACAGCAGTTGAACCACCAGGTGAATCGTCACTTGTTTTCCTCAAAAACTTGTTTTTCTCAAAAAAAAAAAAAATCTCAAAAACTGTTACACAAAAGATAAGGAGTAAGGAATGTGTATTGAGCGAAGACTTTGGGTCAGTGAGGAGTGAGAAGTGAACAGTGCTGGGTTAGTAGTGAGGAGTTTAGAGTGAGTAGTGAGTAGGGTGGCCCATACTTATATGAAAAACATAAAATTCGTATCAAGTCTTATCTGCTGTATCAGCTGTTCCGGACTCCCAGAAGCTATGCGCAAAAGTTTACTGAATCGATTATGCCTAAGGGGGCGCTCCAAGAGCTTGAAGTTTGTATGGAAATTCTTAGTTTTGATTTTTGCCGCTAGGTGGCAGGAAAAGCGTTCAACTAATAGAATCTTTGGTATTATTGTAGGTAGGTCTTCGACAAAGTTGTTTGGCATATCCTACAAGAATACCAAGGGTTTCATCAGGGAGAAGATTATACTTCCACCTAGCTGCAAAAATCAAGAACTTTAGTTTTCTGAATACTTGTGGCCAAGTATTCCCATATAAACTTATAACTCATTGAGTGCCCCCTTAATCGATTCCGCTCAAATTTCGAACATTTTTTAATATAAGTGTTGGCCTTTCTACTCACTCGGCACTGTTCACTTCTCCCTCCTGACTTAAAATCTTTATTCTTCGCTAATTGCTCATTCCTTACTTCTTATTTTTTTGGGATAGTTATTGAGAAAACAAAATTTTTAATCTAATCTAATCTAATCTAATCTAATCTAATCTAATCTAATACAAACGCAGCCAGTACGAGAAAGCATCCTGGAAAGTAATCAGGTTAGATTAGACCCAATTACTTTTCTTGTCAATATTGAGGCTTGCAGGATATCAATAATATGGTGCAAGCGTCAAAGCGGCCAGGCCTACTGCGTTGTATTTACCGCAAAGATGATTCTTCGAATTGTCTCGAGTTAAAACGATTATTTTCCGTCGAAGCAATTCTAGAATCTGCAGGGGAGGTGGGATGCGTGGACATACCGTACCAAACGCTCCAAATAAGTGTTAAATATGGTTTAGAAATATAGGCATGTGTCTAGGCATGTGTAAATAATGATATTGAATGGAATATGGTGAATATTGGAAAGCTCTCACCCATTTAGCTTGTGTGGTCCGAAGTTATTCTTGATGATCCCCGTGATTCTAAATTTCCCATCTGCGTCTGCCGGACAATTGGTAGCGGCACACGACAAAACACGAGAACAACGACGAGTATCGGCACTTTTGACTTTTCCCGGTCCCGACTAATTCTACGACACGAAACTACTGAACTCTCCGTAGCACGTAGTATCGGCTGTCACGCCACGAGCGGAATCGCGGAAAAAGTGCAGCGGAGAAAACTTTTTATTAGCGCACACTTTCATTATCACAATCAAAATATTTAGCACTTTCTACCTTAAAACTGGAGTCGAAATTAATACTTGAGGCGTAGCACACGCCGAATCACTCACAAATCTCCTCAAATCAATCATTCATACTTTCTCATCCGCGGAAGAACCATCCGGATGGCGTAGCACCGGCCAAACCGTCAGCGGAATCGCGGAAAAAAAACTTTCGAGCGCGAACTAAACCACGAGCAGAGCAAAACACGTCTACACACGGCAACGCCTACTGCGTTTTGCCTTTCTCGTACACCAAGGTGTACCGAAAGGCTATATGTTCACTCCAAAAACGAAAATATGATAGAGCCCCCGGAGGGGTCAAGTGTTATATACCAATCGACTCAGCTCGACGAGTTGAGATGATGTCTGTGTGTATGTATGTGTGTGTGTATGTATGTGTGTGCGTGTGTATGTGTGTGTGTGTACAAAAAGGTCACCTCATTTTTAGATAGTAAATATGAATCGATTTCAGCGACCGATGGTTTATTCGACGGGGTACATTGTCCCATTGTTTCCTATTGAAAATGGTTCAGATCGGTCCAGCCGTTCCGGAGTTATGGCCATTTAGGTGTTCCGGACCGATACCCCAGGAAGGGGCCAGATATGAAAATGCAACAAACCCATGCATGCGACCCATCAAACCACGGCATTTTCGATTATCTGATGAACGGGATGAAGGAAAATAGTCTCTGACTATATCTGAACCGGTAGTGTTCCGGAACCGGTTCCGGGTGTCCCGCCGGAAGTGGCCAAATAAGAAAGTGAACATAACCCATGCATGCGACACGTCAAATAGCGGATTTTTCAATAACCAGTTGAATGGTAAGCAGGAGAATAGTTTCAGACCATGTTTGAACCGGTAGTATTCCGGAACCGGTTCCGGATGTCGTACCGGAAGTGGCCAATTAAAAATGTGTACCAAACCCATGCATGCGACACATCAAAGAGCGGCTTTTTCGATAACCAGATGAACGGTAAGCAGGAAAATAGTTTCAAACCTCGTTTGAACCGGTAGTGTTCCGGAACCGGTTCCGGATGTCCTGCCGGAATTGGGCAATTAAAAAAGTGAACCAAACCCAGGCATGTGACCAGTGGTCGGAATTTTCGCTCATTCTCACGAAAATAGAATTCTCCCTCACGTCAATTTTCAGCGAAAATCTGGCTTGAGAAATCTCCCGCACAAAGAGCAGAGCGAAAACATTTTTTCACTCACTCCCAAAGGTGCGAGAATTTCGTTTGCCCTTTGTCGGCCGATTATGTTGTCTTTCCTTGACTCATATGACGCCGACGATGATTGGTTTTATGCATTATATTTTCTACACCCTCTGTGTGGTTGGCGTGGTGGTGTGGATAGAGTGCGCGTATCGCGTATGTTTTTAGTAATGTTCCAGGTTCGAATCCCGTCGCGGACACAATTTTTGTTAATCTGCTTTGAAAAGATTTTCGTGAAAATTGGGAGAGAAAATTTAACAGAACGAAAAGAAATTATCTGCAGGTTGAAGCGATTTTCAGTTATCATGAATCGCTACTCTCGAAAGAAGTGCTGGAGGGGAAAAGTGTTCCTCAAGCAAAATAGTGAAAATAAGCTCTCTCGCCGCCATGAGAATAGCCATATTTTGTATCGCTGAAACGAAAATTACGAACCCTGCATGTGACACATCAAACAGCCGCTTTTTCGATAACCAAATGAACGGTAAGCAGGAAAATAGTTTCAGACTATGTTTGAACCAGTGGTATTCCGGAACCGGTTCCGGATGTCCTGCCGGAAGTGGCCAATTAAAAAAGTGATCCAAACCCAGGCATGCGACACATCAAAGAGCGGCTTTTTCGATAAGGTACACCGGGGCAAGTTGAAACGGGTGGGGCAAGATGAAACAGCGGGTTAACATTATGTTATCCAATGATGGTAAACAGCTTGAACGCCATAACACATAGTTTTTGATTCAAACAATCTTTTAGCGAAATTAAAAATTGGAAATTGTATTGAAATCTACTTCAAAACTTCGTGTTTCATCTTGCCCCACCCGTTTCAACTTGCCCCGGTGTACCTTAACCAGATGAACGATAAGCAGAAACATAGTTTCAAACCTAGTTTAAACCGTTAGTGTTCCGGAACCGGTTCCGGATGTCCTGCCGGAATTGGCCAATTAAAAAAGTGAACCAAACCCAGGCATGCGACGCATCAAACAGCGGCTTTTTCGATAACCAGATGAACGGTAAGCAGGAAAATAGTTTCAGACCATGTTTGAACCAGTGGTATTCCGGAACCGGTTCCGGATGTCCTGCCGAAAGTGGCCAATTAAAAAAGTGAACCAAACCCAGGCATGCGACACATCAAAGAGCGGCTTTTTCGATAACCAGATGAACGGTAAGCAGGAAAATAGGACCGAAACGTCGGGCTATGCCAAACTAGTCGTTTCAATGCTCTTAGACTGAGAAAGCCACAACAGTTCAACAGGAAAATAGTTTCAGACTATATCTGAACCGGTTGTGTTCCGGAACCGGTTCCAGCTGTCCCGCTGGAAATGGTCAATTAAAAAAGTGAACCAAGCCTATGCATGTGACACATGGAAGAGCGGGGTTTTTCGATAACCAGATGAACGGTAAGCAAGAAAACAGTTTCCTACCGTATCTAAACCGGTTATGTTCCGGAACCGGTTCCAGGTGTCCCGTCGGAAGTGTTCAATTAAAAAACAAAACCAAACCCATGCATGCGAAACATCAAATCATCAAAAATGTTCGTTAACCAGTTACACGGGCAGCAGAAAATAGTCTCTGATCACACTTAAGATTACCGGCAGTATTGCAGAATCAGAAATTACGCAGGTGAACAAAATCGATGCAAGCGATTAATATGAGTAAAAGAACAAAATCTTGATAAAAATTTAAGCGATCTTGTCAAATTACATCATTTAGATTCCTGAGGCATTATTTTCCAGTAGGATGGATCAACGTTGTATGGAAAAAATTAAATTTTATATCACCAATCCCCTTCTGCGTCTAAAATTACTGCGAACAATTTTGATGCAACTGGTTGAGTCCTCGCGCTCTGTAACACGGTAGAAATTTGAATGGGCTTTAATAGGGGAAATTTCGATTGCTTGCACTTTTTTGTTTGTCAAATTTTACATGAATCTTATAACTAATGATAATAAAATATAGGCTTAAGTGCGCAGAAAAAATAATTGCCGAAATGTCTTGATAATGATCGGCATCCAGTGCTAGTGAAGGTGATCAAGCAGTCAACTGAGAGATTTGATATTTTTCAAATCGGCCTATACGTTTAACATAGCATCGGAATATGAGCCATCAATAAGTTTCCAAATTCAATTATGGCTTTGATAAAATTCTTGCTTTTCTGAATAAGGCTGACACAAATTTTGATTTTCTCTTAAGTTCCCCCTTGGAAATTTTGGTCGGAATTCAACATCTTCAAGAAGTGCACAAATAAATAAACCAATAGATTTATCAATTTTAAAGTGAAATTAGAGTCTTCCAGAAGTTTTTTTATCAAAACCGATGAGTTAAGGCGAAACTGGAAGCCTTTCCTCATTTTTTGGTTTTTGATGTACTATTAAATAGCGAAGCAATATTTTCAAAATCGGTTTTCGTGCACATGCAGAGTGTGGATCAGGGTATCTTCTGATTTTTTTACGCGGTATAAAATGTTTTTCGTTTTTGCAGAAACCATGTTTGAACAAAATTTCACAAAAAATGGTTTCTGCAAAAACGAAAAACATTTTATGCCGCGTAACAAAATCAGAATATACCCTGATCCATACTCAACACGTGCACGAAAACCGATTTTGAAAATATTGCTTCGTCATTTTATAAAATAATCAAAAACCAAAAAAAATTAGGAAATGCTTCCAGTTTCGCCTTAAGCGGTTTTGCTTAATTTTTTAAGAATGTTTACATCAAATACATTTATTATTTATCAACTCCACCCCTCATTGACGAGTCAACGGGCACTGTGACAAAAGAAGAAAATGAGATTTATTCCGTTCTAGAGTATTCTCAGGATTCAGGAACACTTCGGCTTATGGCCGGAAAAAAAATGTTGAGTACATATTCGACGAGAAAGGCACTAGCACCACTAGGTGGATTAACCTGGGTTTTTTTTATTGAGAAAACAAAATTTTTAGATATTTTTTGCCTTTCTCGTACACTAAGTGTACTGGAAAGGCTATATGTTCACTCCAAAAACGACATTTTGATAGAAGGCTCGGAGGGTCAAGTCACATATACCAATCAACTCAGCTCGACGAATTGAGGTGATGTCTGTGTGTGTGTATGTGTGTGTGTGTATGTGTGTGTGTGTGTATGTGTGTGTACAAATAAACTCACATCACTTTTTGGAAGTAAACCTCAACCGATTTTAATGACTGACGGTTCATTCGACGTGGAATCTGGTCCCATTGTTTCCTATTGAAAATGGTTCGGTTCGGTCCAGCCGTTCCGGAGTTATGGCCATTAAGGTGTTCCGGACCAGTACCCTTGGAAGGGGCCATACATAAAAATGTAACAAACACATACATGCGACACATCAAACTGCGGCATTTTGGATAACCTGATGAACAGTTAGCAAGAAAACAGTCTCAGACCATATCTGAACCGGTAGTGTTCCGGAACCGGTTCCGGGAGTCCCGCCGGAAGTGGCCAAATATAAAAGTGAACCAAATCCATGCATGCGATACATCAAATTGCGGCATTTTGGATAACCTGATGAACAGTCAGCAAGAAAACAGTCTCAGACCATATCTGAACCGGTAGTGTTCCGAAACCGGTTCTGGGAGTCCCGCCGGAAGTGGCCAAATATAAAAGTGAACCAAATCCATGCATGCGACACATCAAATTGCGGCATTTAGGATAACCTGATGAATAGTCAGCAAGAAAACAGTCTCAGACCATATCTGAACCGGTAGTGTTCCGGAACCGGTTTCGGGAGTCCCGCCGGAAGTGGCCAAATATGGAAGTGAACCAAATCCATGCATGCGACACATCAAATTGCGGCATTTTGGATAACCTGATGAACAGTCAGCAAGAAAACAGTCTCGGACCTTATATGAACCGGTAGTGTTTCAGAACCGGTTCCGGGTGTTCCGCCGGAAGTGGTCGTATATAAAAGTTGACAAAACTCTTGCATGCGGCAAATCAAATCACGGCTTTTTCGACAACTTGATGACCGGTTATTGAGGAAGTAGGCTAAGACCTCATTATGGACTGTCACTTAATAAACTTTAGCAAGCAAATAGGCTCAGACTATTTAAGAGACTATCGGTAGTGTTTCGCAACCGGTTCCGGGCCGGAAGTGACACCAAACCCATGCATGCGATATCTCAAATCACGGCTTTTTAGGTAACATGATGAACAGTTGCAAGAAAATAGACGCAAGCCCTATCAGTGTGTTACGAAACTGATTACGGGTGTCCCGCCAGAAATGATCAAATGTAAAAGAGAACCAATACATGCGACATATCGATGACTTATTCTGTAACAAGATAAACGGTTAACCAACAAATAATCTCAGACCATATTTGGGAGAACCGATAGTGTTCCAGAACTGGTGACAAGACGAGTAACGCGTCGGAAGTGGTAAAATATAGAAAGGAACTAAACCATAGCGGGGTTTTTGATAATCTTATGAACAGTCAACAAGAAAATAGTCTCAGGCCACAGTAGTTCGGAATCGGTTGCGGGTGTGATTTGATAGAAGTGAACCAAAACCATGCATGCGATACATATAATCGCGGCATTTTCAAAAATTTGCCGAACGGTTAGCAAGAAAATAGCCTCAAATCACATCAATTTCCGGCTTTTCAGGTCACGTGATGAACAGTTGACAAAACATAGTCTAAGACCATATTTGTAACAACCGGAATCAGTTCCAGGTGTCCCGCCGGAAGTAGTCAAACGTAAAATTTAACCAAAGCCATGCAGGCTGCACATCAAACAGCGAAATTATAAAGGTTAACAAAATAAATGTCAAAGCGATAAATCAAATTGTGGCTTTTTTGATAGCATGTAAACGTTGGGTAAGATTATAAATGAAGAAATGATCAAAGTCTTCATATATGCGAGAGAACGAAATCGTGACCAAAGCGATCTCTTCAAATCAGATTCCTGCGGTGTAAATGTATAGTAGGATGGATCAACGTTTTATATAAAAATATAATTTAATCGCGTCAACCTTATACAGTTTTTCAATCTCCAATCTCCTTATGCTTCTGAAATTACTGCTCACAATTTGGGTGCGGCTGGTTAACCCCTCACTCTTTTCATTGCGATTGAAATTTGAATGGAAAATTTACATTTTCTGCATTTTCCTCGTAGGAAGGTCAAATTTTACATGAATCGTGTTACCAATGATAATAAAATATAGCCAGAAGTGTGCTGAAATAAACATTGGCGAAGATCACAAAGTGATCTGTGGTTGTGAATAAAGTTAACCTTCTTCAAGCATTGGCTGACGCTCACCCCGCTGCCGTAGTGGATGGAATGGGGTCACAATGACCCCAATACACGACTAGGGTTAAGGTGGTCAAGCAGTCAACTGAGAGGTCTGATCTTTTTCTGCTCTGTTTTGTTGTTGAACATAACATCGGAATATGTATCATCAACAGGGTTCGTAATTTTCATTTCGGCGATACGAAATAAGCTATTCTCACGGCGGCGGGAGAGCTTATTTTCACTATTTTGTCTGAGAAATACTTTTCCCCTCCAGCACTACTTTCGAGAGCAGCGATCCATGATAACTGAAAATCGCTTCAACCTGCGGATAATTTCTTTTCATTCTATTGAATTTTCACTCATCCAATTCTCACGAAAATGTTTTCAAAGCAGATTAACAAAAATTGTGCCCGCGACGGGATTCGAACCTGGAACATTACTAAAAACAACCGCGATATGCGCACTCTATCCACACCACCACGCCAACCACACAGAGGGAGTAGAAAATTTACTGCATAAAACCAACCATCGCCGGCGTAATAGGAGTCAAGGAAAGACAACATAATCGGTCGACGAAGGGTAAACGAAATTCTCGCAGCTTTGGGAGTGAGTGAAAAAATGTTTTCACTCTCCTCTTTGTGCGGGAGATTTCTCAAGCCAGGTTTTCGCTGAAAATTGGCGTGAGGGAGAATTCTATTTTCGTGAGAATGAGCGAAAATTCCGAATCCTGATCATCAATAAGTTTCGAAAATCGATGATGGCTTTGTTAAAATTGTTGCTAGTGTAAAGTGTTTTCAGGATTCAGGAACATTTTGGCTAACGTCGAAGAAAAGTTTATGAGTACATATTCGACGAGAAAGGCACTATCACCACTAGGTGGATTAATCTGGGTTTTTTTGAGTGGACCTGTTGAGATCTAGGAACTGGAAGTAGGATTTTTATCTACATAATTCCCGTCTACCTAAGCACCGGCAAATAAAGATTGAGTTTAAGCATGCAACTCGCCTTATTCTTCGTGACCAATTTTGTAGGCATTAGCTTCCATTTCATATGAAAACATGTTTTGAAAGAACTACAATTTCCTTAAAATAATAAGATTGAATAATTGTATGTCGAATTCTTTTCCCGTCTAGTCCATACCTATTTCGGGCATACGATGTGGTACATACGATGATCAAAAATTATGATTCGAATATGAACCCAGGTAATAACAAATTTGTTTTTAACGACCTAACAGAAATTTTAATCACTCGTAACGCATAATATAAATTGTTAAACTGCGCCCAAAACTCTCCGTTATTAACAACGTACATTACCGGCGACCGCCCCGGTACGACCTAGAGCGACTGAAGCAACCGAATGTCGCCACCGCATACGCGCAGAATCTCGAGGCAGCGTTGCCGGACGAGGGTGTGCTCGATGTGGCCCCTCTAGAGGACTGCTGGAGTACAATCAAAGCAGCCATCAACAACGCAGCTGAGAGCACTATCGGGTACGTAGAACGGAGTCGACGAAACGATTGGTTCGACGAGGAGTGCAGAGCGGTTCTGGAGGAGAAGGATGCAGCGCGGGCGGTAATGCTGCAGCATGGAACCCGACAGAATGTGGAGCGATACAGACAGAAGCGGAAGCAGCAGACCCGTCTCTTCCGGGAGAAAAAGCGCCGCCTGGAAGAAGCGGAGTGCGAGGAAATGGAACTGCTGTGCCGTTCACAGGAAACACGCAAGTTCTACCAGAAGCTCAACGCATCCCGCAAAGGCTACGTGCCGCAAGCCGAAATCTGCAGGGATAAGGACGGGAGCCTCCTGACGGACAAACGTGAAGTGATCGAAAGGTGGAAGCAGCACTTCGACGAGCACCTGAATGGCGAAGAGAATGTAGGCACGGAGGACCAAGGCAGCGGAGGAAATGACTATGTTGGTGCAGCAGAGGACGGGAACGAACCAACTCCCACGCTGAGGGAAGTTAAGGATACCATCCACCAGCTCAAAAACAACAAAGCGGCTGGTAAGGACGGTATCGCAGCGGAACTCATTCCGCCTGTCTGCACCAGTTAGTAGTCAAGATCTGGGAAACCGAACAGCTACCGGAGGAGTAAAAGGAAGGGATAATCTGTCCCATCCACAAGAAAGGCGACAAGTTAATGTGTGAGAACTTTCGAGCGATCACCATTTTGAATGCCGCCTACAAAGTGCTATCCCAGATCATCTTCCGTCGTCTTTCACCTAAAGTAAATGAGTTCGTGGGAAGTTACCAAGCCGGTTTCATCGACGGCCGGTCGACAACGGACCAGATCTTCACCGTACGGCAAATCCTCCAGAAATGCCGTGAATACCAGGTCCCAACGCATCACCTGTTCATCGACTTCAAAGCGGCATACGCCAGTATCGACCGCACAGAGCTATGGAAAATTATGGACGAGAACAGCTTTCCCGGGAAGCTGACTAGACTGATAAGAGCAACGATGGACGGTGTGCAGAACAGCGTAAGGATTTCGGGTGAACTATAGTTTATTTGAATCTCGACGGGGACTACGACAAGGTGATGGACTTTCCTGCCTACTATTCAACATCGCCCTGGAAGGGGTTATGCGACGAGCCGGGCTCAACAGCCGGGGTACGATCTTCACGAAATCCAGCCAATTTGTATGTTTTGCGGATGACATGGATGTTATTGCTAGGACATTTGGAACGGTGGCAGAACAGTACACCCGCCTGAAACGTGAAGCAGCAAAGGTCGGACTGGTGGTGAATGCGGCTAAGACAAAGTACATGCTGGTAGGTGGGACTGAGCGAGACAGGACAAGCCTTGGCAGCAATGTTACGATAGACGGGGATACTTTCGAGGTGGTTGAAGAATTCGTCTACCTCGGTTCCTTGCTAACGGCTGACAATAACGTGAGCCGTGAAATACGAAGGCGCATCATCAGTGGAAGTCGTGCCTATTATGGGCTCCAGAAGAAACTGCGGTCAAAAAAGATTCACCCCCGCACCAAATGTACCATGTACAAGACGTTAATAAGACCGGTGGTTCTCTACGGGCATGAGACGTGGACGATGCTCGAGGAGGACATGCAAGCACTCGGAGTTTTCGAGCGACGGGTGCTAAGGGTGCTTCGGCGGCGTGCAGGAGAACGGTGTGTGGCGGAGAAGGATGAACCACGAGCTCGCTGCACTTTATGGCGAACCCAGCATCCAGAAGCTAGCCAAAGCCGGAAGGATACGGTGGGCAGGGCATGTTGCAAGAATGCCGGACAACAACCCTGCAAAGTTGGTGTTTGCTAACCATCCGGTTGGAACAAGAAGGCGTGGAGCGCAGAGAGCACGATGGGCGGACCAGGTGGAGCGTGATCTGGCGAGTGTTGGGCGTGACCGACGTTGGAGAGCTGCAGCTGCAAATCGAGTATTATGGCGGCAAATTGTTGATTCAGTATTATCATGAATTTGATGTTAACTAAATAAATGAATGCATAATATAAATTACTAACGCATGACTCACAGAAAAAAAAGAAAAAAAAATTAACAATTTATCAGGTGCATTTTAGAGTGTCTCAATGGCGCTTTAATGGGTCTCAATGGCAACTCAGGGGATCAGGGGTTCCAAAGGGCTCCATGAGTTCTGCAGGGATTTAAGAGGCGTTCCAAGGAGTCTCAGGGGCATTTCAGGGGATACAAAGGAGCTTTTTTTTTTTTTTTTCCATTTCATTTATTTATTTGGCTCGCTTGTTTAATTGAAAACTCTACAGAGCCGCAAATCATAGAGAATACATTTATAATTTGTTATTCTAATAATTCGATATAAGCGTGTCTAATAATATTGCATTCGCACGCACTTTTTCCTTGGACGCGAGCTCGATCCAGAACCAGAGCTTGAACGGGAAGCCGCAAATTGAGCACGTCGCTGATTGGCCTGGTTTCCCATTGGCTCTAGAATCGCCTTTGATGCCGTCTCCAAATCATCCTCCACGCTCGTTTGTTTCTCCAAATAAGCTTGAGCTTCACAAATGTCCGGTTGTTGTTCCTGATCCGCTTCTGTCGTATCCGTTTCCTGTTCGTTCACATCGTCTTCCAGAATTTCAATTATGCTATCCTCTGCTACGATCGAAGGAACCATCTCTTCCACGCCATTTTTTCCTGCTACCACTCCGGCGTACGAAGTTGGTGTAGTTTCCGAAGGTTTCTGGTCGCCTCGAGTCCGACGATTAGGGCAAGAGTCCTTCCGGTGTCCTACCGCGTGGCATGAAAAACAAGTGTTTCTCAGCCCTTCATAAAATATTTTTCCTTTTTGTTTCGATACTTGAATCAGCGGTGGGATATCTTTTTTGATATCGATATGAACACCGCGTACACCATTGAACAGATGATCCAGTCCCAAGTTAGCAGGAAATTTCTCTCTCACTATTCGTTCCACCTTTCCAAATTTTTCCATCTCCAGTGTTAACGCGTCGTCGCTCACCTCTGGTGGGAGATCGAACACCCTAACGTATCGAACGTTGGTGCCAGCAACAGACATACGCACCTCCACAGTGCCACCGTTGGAATAGGCAAATACTTTCGGCTCCGCATTCTTCTCTATTGTTTCCATCAATGCCGCTTCAGACTTGAACTTTATAAACAGCGATCTCTCCTGTGCTGTTTTGTATACTGCCTCCATCTGATCCACATCTGCATTCAATTCCTTCACGAAACCGGCAATGTCCTCCCAAGTTGGTCTGGGGCTGCCCGCCGGGAATCGAAACTGCGCGGTGTTAACAATATTGCACATATCGAATAATGATTCCAAACCCAAGCACCGAATGTACACTCGCCAGATTGGGTAAATATGAACGACCGGGATACAAACGACCGAGAATTACATCAGCACAAGCTGATAGTAATGAAGCTACAATAGACAGGGAGCAAATTTGCCTCCGTCTGTATTCGGCGACAGTTGCGACAGAACTGACAAAGGAGCTTTATGCGGGTACATGGAGGTCTCAGAAAAATTTTAGGAGGTTGCAGGGATCTCTAGAGCGCTTCAGGGAATCTCATTGACGTGTCAGATGGTCTCAGGGGCGTTTTAGGTGATCTTAGGGGCGTTTCAGCAGATCCAAATGGTTTTTAGGAGGTACCTCAGGGTCTTCTCAGGAGGTCTCAGGGGCGTTTCAGAGGATCCTAGTTATGAATAATGTTGCATACACTAGAACCTCTTTTTATGCACATGACTGGGACTGCATAAATTAAAAATGTGCACAAATTTAAAAAGACATTAAAAGATGGAAATTTATGCATAAATTAAGTTTGGGCTTTAATTAGAGAATCTAGTTCGGAGAACAGGTCTTACTCCTGGGCAATTGAGGTGGGGCTAAGAGGGTTCCAGAAAGTTTGCAGAGACCCCAAAAAGAGGGTTCCAAGGGCCTTCAGGGGCGTTCTAAGGGGTTTTTCGGGGAGCCTTCTAAGGGTGTTCTGTCAAGATTCGTTGGTGTTTTCATGGGATTACGGGGAATTCTGGGATATTTCGATAGTATTAAGTGGGTTTCAGGGGGCGTTCCAAGGGGCTTTAGGGGCAATTCAAGGGATCTCAGGAGCCTTATAAGTGTGTTGCAAGAGGTAGGAGGGGCGTTTTAAGGTATTTTGGAGTCTGCTCTGAAACTTCTTGAAATGCCTCAAATGTCTCCCTTAAACCTCCCGGGGACACCGTGTAACGCGTATAAGGAGCTTCGAAACCCCTGGGAACTCCTCCGTAACGCTTCCGTAATGCCTCTGAATCCCCCAAAAATGCTCTGAAACGTCTTGAAATGCTGCCAAAATCTCCTTTAAACCCCCTCGGACCCCATGTAACGCACCTGAAACGCTCCGAACGACCGGAAACTCCTCCGTAACGCCTCTGAATCCCACCGAAGAGGCTCTGAAAGGTCCTGAAATGCCTCCAATATCCCCCTTATACCCCCCCCCCCTCTCGGAACCCATGTAACGCACCTGAGAGGCTCCAAAACCCCAGAAACTCCAGAGAAATTTAGGCGGGTTTTCGGGAAGCTTCAGAAGATTTTTGGCAGGTTTCAGAGGCGTTACGCAGATGTGAAACGCCTCTGAAATGCTTTAAACGCCTCTGAAATGGTTTGAAGCGCTCCTGAAACCTCCATTATCCCATTGAAATACCCTTGAAAACCCCGTAATTCATATCAAATTCTCCTGAAACCCCTTGAGGAGGAGAGTGTTCTTGAAACCCCGAGATACGACCTTGACCTGAAATGCCTCCAAATGCCCCTGAATCCTCCGTAATCTCATTGAAACGCCATTAAAACGATCATAATCAATTTTTAATGCCCACGGGACCCCTAGGAACGCCTTAAAAAGGCTCCAGAAACCACCTAAAACGCTGAAAACCCTTGGAAACACCTCTGCAATGTTATCACACGCTTCCAAAACCTGTCGGAAAGCCCTTGAAACCTTTCTGAGTCCCCCTGGAACGCTCTGAAAAGCCTTAAAATGCCTCTGAAACCCTTTGTAACGCCCTTTAAAGACTCCTGAGACCCCCTCTGGTATGACCTTAAATCTTAAACCCCTTGAAACGTTCCTTAAGCGTTCCTTACAATACTATTTAAACTCCCCTGAATTCCCCGTAGTCCCATTAAAACGCCAACGAACAAAATGACAGAACACCCTTAAAAGGCTTTGGGAATCCCAAGTAGCATTTTAAGTTTTGTTCGGCTCTACAAGAGATCTTCATGACCAATTTTATAAAACTCGCAATAAAACCGATTTATACATCAAAACCCCTTGATAACCTCTTTAAGAGCATCTTCCGGCTAAGTGGACCACTCTCGGAGAGGTTTTGCAAACCGCATTAAGAGTAGCAATAAAACCGTTTTAAAACCGTTTTAAAATTTCCCATTCTTGATTGTTGTTGTTTTTTTTTTTTTCAACAAAAACTATGACAGCTCAAGATGCAGAGAGGCTTCTTCGATGGCACGTAAAGTTCAGGACGATAAATCATTCGTTAGTAGAAGCGGTCATTTCAAAGTAATATTTTAGTTGTTATTGTGTTGGTAGGCTTATGCGCATTCAATTTTACCGTGAATATTGGAGTGGCAGAATCATAACATTAATGGGCTTTAAAAATAGTGAATATTATCATCTTGAAATGAATTAACTCAATTTGTTTATTTAGTAAAACTATCTCGAATCACAAGAAAACTCAGCAGAGAGAGTTTATTTATGTGAGCATGTTATGGAAATGGTGGCAAACTATCAATTCATTGCTTATTTGACCAAAATTAACTATTTTCCATTCACGGTAGCTAATTCTTCAATATGGCGACAACCATAATCAGCGAAAATAAAACGAAAGCAAGTTTACTTTTATGATGACCGCAATAAACCTAGCAGTGTCGTAGTTTCCGCTTTTCCACCAACAGATGTCGTTACTAATCGAACGGATTGCCATCTGTTGAGAGTTTTAACAGTTTTATTGTGGTAATAATGATTGCCAGAAGGCTTACATATCGGAAAGTTTTGTTTACTCTTAAAATCTGTCTCTATGGATATCTTCAAGTATACTATAAAACATTTTATGAATGGTTTTCATAAAAGCAGTCATAAAACTGCGAGTTTCAATTATTGCAGTAATAAAACCCTAATAAAAATCAAACAAAACCAATCAGCAATGAAATTGTTACTTGGGATCCCCTAACACAATGTCATAGGTAAAAAAAATAGGTTCAATGACCATTTCGTTCACGTTAAACTGTTTCCTATCACACAATTGCCCTAGATACTCGTTGAACCTTACGACCCATTCGGTCCAGCAACATTCGACCTAATGGCACTCGGCCTGTCGGATATTGGACTAACGGAGTAGTACCATTGCACCTATCGCGAGCCTATTCAATAGCGGAAAACCTAGGTATCTTCCAACAAAAAGCGTTACGAAGTCCATAGATGCAGAACACTGTTGCTAACCTTGAGGGTATGTTCTGCATTAACCTCCATAGCCGAATTGTTAATGGCATCTGAGGTGGTTCCTTTCTTGCACTAGGGTAATTGTTCCCATCGTTGTGGTAGTACCTAATGTTGCGGTAATGGCCAATTGAGCACTTTTTCGACTGAAATGTTACCAAAAGGTGTTTTTAATAGATGTATTGTGCTTAAATTATGAGATTGCACCATTTGTTTGCTTAAGATTTGCCCAAAAACCTATTAATAAAAAATATTTTCCTTAATATGTTTGCTGCTGTGTTCCTATTGTTGCGGTATCCCATATGATTTCAATGGGATACCGCAACATTAGGAACAAATACCGCAACAATAGGAACACAATGTTCTTTTAGATAAAAACGAATAAAATGCTCATAACAACCTCAAAGTGGCAATATTTCTTTATTTTCCCGTAGATAAAGGATAGATTTTATTATTTTCAATTCAATCCATGTAAAAAAAATGCTTGGGGCGATACAATTGTGGTTTAAGCATGAACCCAGTGCTTAACTCCTCCATGATCGGATCAATTACCCTACCTGAATTTCCTCTCATGTGTCTGTTAAGCAGATTCGCGATGTGTTTCCTATACAAAACTAAAGAACGCTTCTACCACCCAGCGTTTTTCTTCCCTTTACTGCTTCCGCTTCCGATCTACCGGATCTCTTGCTGTAGCATTACCGCTCATGCAACGTTCTTCTTGTCAACTAATAACTGCTTCGACTCCATTCCGCGGATTCTAAGGTTCGCTTGGATGCTTGGTGAATGACAGCCTGCACAGAGACTCACAGTTTATTTTCAAAAGTTTAAACTGTATCTTCTACGCAGTAGGGAGGATTGCTTTAAGCAAATTTCAAAGCATGCAATGCTCAAGAAAAGCATGATTTACAAGAACAAGATAGCCGGCTGCATAATCATAAACAAATAAAACTGCAAATCAAAGCCGTTAGTAGGGTAAGAAATCAAAATTTGAACTAGTCAAAATGTAATCTTAATTTGAACTATTTTGAAATTCATTGAAATGACGTACTTTTTGGGCAAATATTGTCCCGAAAAAGATGTTAAACAGTTTTCCGTAATATAATCTGATAACATAAGCTTTAAAAGCATTGAAACAAGCGTTTTTGCCATCGAAAATAGGCAATTTAAAAATCACTGTGATTTCACCTATTTCCCCCCAGAGAAAGCCCATTTTCGGTGCACCCATACAGCACATGCATTGCATCACACGCAATAAGTGAATACGTCAAATGAAAGCTTATTTATCGTAGAATCGACCAACCGAATAATATTTCGCATTATTTGTCACAAAATTATCAAATTTAAGGACAAGGTATTTGGAGTACATAGCTCAAAATTTCTAGAGCACCGTTTTTTAGAACCGTTGAACGGATTTGGATGAAAATGCATCACGCTGTTGACAACCACTGAGCAATTAGCGTGATGCATTTTCATGCAAATCCGTTCAACGGTTCTAAAAAACGGTGCTCTTGAAATTTTGAGCTATGTACTCCAAATACCTTGTCCTTAAGTGATTCTTACTTGGAGAATGTTATCTTAAGTTGAACCATTTGTAATCTTAATTTGAACTAGTAAACGGGGGTGAGCTTCTAGTGGCCTATAGATCGCGCTAGTGGTTGTTTTGTTTACTCTTGGGGGATGAAAAATTCCAAATTTAGTTTCCAAATTCCTAAAGAATTTCGAACATTCTGAGTTGAGATTCCACTGCCTTATGAAAAATAGGTATGAGAATTAGCAGATTCATGTGATTTTTAATTGTTTAACATGGAATTGGCTGTTTTATGAGTTGCTCGAGCTGCTGCCGCCAGTAGTTCAAATTAAGATTAAAATTGGTTCAAATTATGATTACGATGGTTCAAATTAAGATTAAAATCATTGTTGATGAAAAATCGAATATTTCAATGAAATTCGGTGCAAATACAAACTTTTTACCATTTAACAGAAAGCTCATACCCGTGGCTTTCATGTACATACGATTTTGCCGTAGTTAATTATTTCCATGTGGGAGAAAAAATCACTTAAAATTTGCACTGCTTCAGAAAGCCGCAATTTGGTTCAAAGTTTGATTACCTACCCTACCGCTGCATCAGTAAGCAACTTTTTTATTTTGTGTATCCCAGCATTGAAAGCACTCATTTTTCCAGCTATTATCGGTTCAAGGCGATAACAAAGCTTCTTCTTGTGTGCACCTGAAGAATTTATTAGGAAAATATTGATCGCCTCATTCCTCCACCAGAACGTTTTAGAATAACAATATTTCTATATTGATGTCAGTCAAACAAACTCTTGTTGCACTCGCCGAGCGCATGAAAAGGAAAACAAAATTCCAAACCCGTTCCTTGCGGCTGGCTATGCCTGCCTGAATAAGACAAATTTGCTCAGTTTAGCACCCGAAAAAGACAATGAACCCTTTTCACGAGGCGAAACCCCGACCGACCGGGCACCTGAGCAAATAGCTCAGAAAACATCCATCGTGTACATTGGGCTGCGCTGGGTCGGGCGGCGAGAGAGGTGTAAATAGAACGAAACACGACGATGACGATGACGACGACTACAACGGGTGCGACCGTTTGCTTGTCACGCTTATTATTCGATTGAGACGACCTTCGAGTTCCGCGGTCGCCGCGCCAAGCACAAAACGAGAACGAAATGGTTCGGTTCTTATCAGTGCGCTCAACCCACCACACCCTCCCATTGTCCATTCACATTGTATATTGGGGCAATAAACGCAAAAGCACCGGTCGCAATTTTTTTTTTTTACTGCCTCGCTTTGATTTGCTGGCTGAGTTATCTCCAGTCGTGATTAGACTTTTAGCGTACTGGAACTAAATTTTTGAATTGAATGACACTTTCCAGAATTCAAGTGGCTCGTTGGTCTAGGGGTATGATTCTCGCTTCGGGTGCGAGAGGTCCCGGGTTCAATTCCCGGACGAGCCCAGGTGATTTTTTTTGTCCTACCAAAATCTCAACATATTTTAGAGCCGTATCTCTGTCCAAAATCGTTATGTTTGGTATATTGTCATCCACAAAACTGCAACATTTCTATTGAAAAATAAAACATAAGTATATTGATCGATGAATAAGACAAGAAAGCTGATTAGATATGCATCAGTCACGTAAATTCTATTATTCTGGAGGACTCCCTGGAGGGATCCCTGGAGGACTCCCTGGAGGACTCCCTGGAGGGATCCCTGGACTTCCTGGTGAAATTTCTGAGTTCGTATCCCTGATGAAGACCTGCAAACGTTGTGAGATCGCCACTGATACACACCAGGTTTTACTGGGGTTTAAGTTGACTATTCGGGTTATGAAGGTGTAGACTGTGTAGAGTAGCGATAGTGATTCTTTTTTCAATTTCTTAAGCAATTACTGATACCTACATTAGTTTGTACAGCATTAATTATCTATTCAGCTCAAATATCTTTGCATTATCTCCATATAGTTAGTAAGTAAGCAAGTTTGCATCAAGGGGGATCAAGTTACCCGCATTGCATTCTACCTATTCCGGTAGATGAGTAGAGAAAAGTCTCAAATTACCCCACCATTGCGTACCATTCCGAATCGGATGACCTTCCAAGAGTCTTGTTGACGATGTTCTCTTGCAGCTAAAGGGGGTGTATACATCTCTCCGCACGAGATGTGATGGACACCCGATACAAACAAAACAAGTTTTTCGACAACGGGTCGTATGACCATCAAAAACCATATGTACCCCGCACGATAGTAGCAGGTATCGAACAACAATAACAAGTGCGAAAATAAGCCAGCAACAACGTGGAGGAAGGCATCATCGACCGATTGCAGAGAGAAGATACATACCGACCAGGCAGGCTATAGAGATTGACAACAATAACACCAACAACAACATCCCAGTTTGACCAAGTCCGGCCGGCACCAGCGTGCATCGTCCAACGACCGACACACAACCCGCCATAATGACGAACGACACCATCGTCGCTGTCGTCCTACGGCTAGCAGCAGCAGCGTGGTGAACGGTATCTGTTGATGAGCTTTGCAAAAACAAACAGGCTATTTTCGGACACATATTGGCCCCAATTTCGGTACAAACATGTCGAACTGTTGGAAGTGCACAGAGATGGCGGGGAGAGGGATTGAAGAGGCAACAAGCGAGGGGGTAAGGCGTTGTCGTTTCCGTCCATCTTCGTCCGTCCGAGTAATGGTCAAGACCGACGCGAAGCGAGGAGGGGAAGGAACGAGGAGCGGACCAATTTGGCTACTATCTGTTTGACAACAGCAAAGATTATTGATAAGCTGAATTTGATCCCCCTCTTCCCGTGGAAGAGCAAGGCGGGACTGGGGTTTGGGAAACCCAAGAAAGGGAAACGAAGAAGGCCAACGAAAGAAGAAGAGGGTTATTAAGCTGACCGTTTTTCATTCAAGGTTTCATTCACTTTAGGTTGCAAAAATAAAAACACCGTTCGTTTCGTATGCAACGGGGTGGGAGGTTTAAAATGCTCCCTTGTAGTGGACTAATTCTTATATGTGACGGCTCTGAAATAAGATTAAAATTTCTTGGACTTCTGGACGGAGTAAGGCCGGTGGGTCACTGGGTTACGTCGGATAAAAAATAGCCTATTAAAAAATAACCCAACCTCATAACTCAATGGATTTTCGCATATTTAGTTGCTAAATAATGATTGAAGTTATTTTCGGTTTGTAGTTTTGAGTTTCCCAGATGCTTTCTTTGAGTTTTTGGGATATTCAACACTTTTGTAATATCGAAGAGGACATTTACGTGTGCTTTTGTCAAATGATTTACAGCATAAGATATAGTGCGCTTATTGACCACGGACGTCATAACAGCCATTCTATGAACACATGTTGCTATTTTTCCAGTGTTCATAATTCCTGGATATCCTGGATATAAGAGATCCTAATGACCAATTTCATAAGACTTGCAATAAAACTGATTTATACATCAAAACCTCTTGATAATCTCTTTAAGAGCATCTTCCGGCTAATTGGACCACCCTCGGAGAGGTTTTTTGCAAACCACATTAAGAGTAGCAATAAAACTGTTTTAAATTCTCGAAAAGAGGTCATGATGATTGTTGTTGTTTTTTTTTTTCAACAAAAGCTATGACAGCTCAAGATGCAGAGAAGCTTCTTCGATGGCACGTAAAGTAAGTAGTAAGCAATCATTTCATAGTAATATTTTAGTAGTTATTGTGTTGCAGAAACATAAAATTAATGCGCTTCGAAAGTGGTGAATATTGTCATCATGGAATAAAATAAATCAATTTGTTAATTTAGTAAAATTATCTTCAATCACAAGAAAACTCTGCTGAGAGAGTTTATTTTGTAGAAGTTAAAAGAGAGCTTGTAATAGATGCTTCTACTTTATTTGGCGTCTCGAGGATTAATGACAATCATTGGATGACTCTATTCTGCTAGCCAAAGCCTACTTTACAATTATAATAAATACAGTGCCTACTATAAACTCCTACAGCTCGGCCATCCTGACATTCACATCGACCCGATGTGCATTTTATTCATTATTCATATCCCATAATTTCATATTTCCAGGATCGAAAACCCCTGTAAAGGGTAAACGAGTTAGCTGAATACCATCAACGTCACTCACAACGTATCGATTATTGGGAAGCGCCTTTTTTATTATATATGGACCTTTGAACTGTGCTTGTAACTTAGATGAACTTCCAGGTATAACATGATGCGGAATATAAACCAAATCACCCTCTTGATACTGTGTGGTAATTTTACATTTAGAATCGTATTTCTTTTTATTGTAAATTTGAACAGCTCTATTAATTGCTATTGCTTTTTCTCTAATTGCTATCAAATCTCTTCCAATGTCAGAATTCTCGTTAATGCTATTTTCTACTATACTAATTGTTGTTTTCTTTTGATTTATTCCAAATAATAATTGTGAAGGTGTATTACCAATTGATCTACAAAAAGTATTGTTGATAAAATGTTCTGTATCAGATAAAATTGGACCGAAACCACGCGCAGGATTACTTTCCACAAGTTTAGCTATAACTGGGGTTAAAACTCTGTTGAACCGTTCTACTTGACCATTTGCTCTTGGACACGCTGTAGCTATTAATATATGTTTCACTTCATGTTCATTGTTAAATTCTTTGAAACTATTTGATGTAAAGCAACTTCCTCTATCTGAAATAATTTGATCAGGTATTGAATATGCATTAAAATAATGTTTGAGATGCTTGATCACCTCGCTTGTATTCGTAGTTTTACAAGGATAGAGTTTCAAAAATTTTGTGAATGCATCCACAATAACGAATATGTATTTGTAATTACAATTCCGAAGAGTTATTGGCCCATAATGATCTACATGTATTGTGTGAAATGGTTTGTCTCCTTTATCAATTATATTCAAATGGCCATCTTTTTTAAAATTCTTTTTTGAATAAACAATACACTTCAAACAATTGTTTATATATTTCTTTATTTATTCTTTCATGTTCGGGAACCAATAAGATTTATTAATAAGATCGTTTACTTTTTCTACACCAAAATGTCCGAAATCATCGTGATACATTTTAAGAATTTGTATTACCATGTTTTGAGGAACATAGAACAACAACTTATTATCTTTACATTTTTTATATACTACTCCATCTCGCAGTTCGAAATTTCTATCTTCTCTATTCTCTAACTGAACTCTTATTTCTTCAATTTTGGAGTCTAACATCTGACTCAGGCCCGTGCACAGAAGTGGCGCCAAGGGAGGGGTTTTTTCAAATTTCGGCAAAAGGCGGAGGGGCGCCTAGTGTATGAAGCGTCGGTAATGGGAGGGGTTAAACCCCCAAAACCCCCCCCCCCCTTGTGCACGGGCTTGATCTGACTAGCTAATAAAGCTCTTTCGAAACTATTATTTTCACTTCCTATTGCGCAGATAATTGGTAAACGAGACAATGCATCTACATGCTTCATATTTGATGAACTACGATGTATGATATCATAGTCATATTCAGATAGAAAAAGTTCCCAACGAGCAATTGTCGCATTTACGTCCTTTTTATTCAACGTTTCTTTCAATGCAATACAGTCAGTGACTATTGTAAATTTAATACCCTGTAAATAGATATGAAATCTCTTTATACTATTCACTACTGCCAAGGTTTCAAGTTCATATGAATGTAATTTTGCTTCGTGAGAGTCAGTCCTTTTACTATAATACATAACCGGATGTAAAACTCCGTCTGACTGTTCTTGCATTAGGACACCTCCAAACCCAAGAGAACTAGCATCTGTGTGAAGTTCAGTTTTAGCAAATGGGGAATAGATTTTCAAAACGGGCTCTGCTGTAAGTTTTTCACGAAGAATTTCAAATGCAATCATTTCTTTTTCACAAAACCTAAAATCTTTCTTATCTTTTTTAATTAAATCATAAAGAGGTTTTGCAATTATTGAAAAATTTGGAATGAATTTCCTGAAATAACTCGCCAGTCCAATAAATTTATGAACATCGTGAACATTCTTAGGGATCGGAAATTTTTGGATGCATTCTATATGTTTTTCACTTGGACTGATACCTTCAGAATTCACATTATACCCTAAATATTCTACTTTACATTTCAAAAATTTGCATTTTGCTAATTGTAATTGCAAATGATTCTCCACTAAAATTTCAAAAACTTGTTTAAGAATTCTAAAATGTTCCTCAATTGTTTCAGTTGCCAAAATAATGTCATCAATGTAAATTCTTAAAACCCCCTTATCTATTAGATCTTTGAAAATTGTGTTAATGAAACGCATAAATGCAGATGGAGCGTTACATAAACCAAATGGTACTCTTTTATATTCAAACTGACCCAAATGACAAACAAATGCGGTATATTTTTGAGAGTTTTCGTCTATCAAAAGATGATGATATCCGCTTTTAAGATCTAAGGTGCTAAAATACTTTTTATTCCTCAAACTGTCCAAATGGTCTTCAATATGTGGAAGCGGATACCTGTCTTTGACTGTAATTTTGTTCAATTCCCTATAATCTACACACATTCTCCATGAATTGTCTTTCTTTTTCACTAATACTATTCTACTAGCGTACGGCGAATTACTTTCTTGTATAACTCCTTCTTGTAAAAGTTTATTAATTTGGGATTCTATTTCTAATTTTTGAGCATTTGACAAACGACGTGGAGAAAAATTAAAAGTAGTATTATTCTGAAGTTCAATTTTCATGGTATACAAATTTTTGGGTTTTGTTGGTCTAGTTCTGTTTTTATACACATCATTAAAAAGAGATTTGATTGCTGATATATCTTTGAAACAAATATTTTCATCACCAATATCTAATTGATCCACATCAGTATTCAAGAAAGTACTTTGGCTTACCTCCACATCATAAATATCCGGACGAAAATCATCATTTTGGCCAACCACGTTTAAAGGCATTGTATCCAAGATCGTGTCACCTTTAGTCTTCTTACCAAAAACTATCGCGTTACCGTCATATTCAGCCAACAAGCTATTTTTCCTGATGAAATCTTCCCCCAAAATGCACATCGGTTCCATGGTTGTATCCTTCACTATTTTAAACTGCAATTTGTAAATGAAATTATTAATTACAATTTCTGTATCAAACACCCCTAAAATATCAATTCTAGAATTATTAAGGCCTGAAAAATTTTGCTCCGTAAATTTAGAAATTGTGATTGTATGTGGAACTACGCTACTTTTAATCAAGCAAATCGGACTACCAGTGTCAAAAAGTGTTGTGCATTCTTGATAAAAATTGTAAAATCTAACTAATACTTTGAAAAACGATTTTTCCAAAATAGTCCTACCTCTACACTCAATACTACCTCGAGATCGCTCAAAACTAACTGCTTCTGCTTCCCTGTGCACTGGATCTGTTTCCACCGCCGAAATTGGGTTTGCTAGTCTTTCCATGCGGCATCCATTGGTTCGTCGGTAATTATCATCATCCGCATGTGGTTGATTGCCAAATTTTCCTACGTTATAACCGCCTTGATAATCGGATCCTCCAGAACTGTTGTTTTGATTGTTTCTTGAAAAAGGTATTCTTGCACTTTCATTGTATCTTTGCTGGTAATCACCATTTCTGTGAAATCGTCGTCTATCTTTCCGAAAGCACATTCTTGCAACATGTCCAATTTCTCCGCAATTGAAGCAGCTTCTCATTCCAACATTTGATTGAATTTGATCTTGAAAGGATTTTGGAAAATTTCCACGCTCCGAAACTTGCATTTTTGCCTGATTTTCATTTCTTAAAATTGCTTCCAACAATGAATCCACAGATGTGTGTCCAGCAGTACTCAACGCCAACCGCAAATGAGAGTTTGAAATGCCATTGATGATGTATTTAATTATTGTCGCATCTTTAAGGTTCACCATTCTTGCTTTGGCCACAATGTCATAAACAAATTTCTCGTAGGTTTCGTTTGATTGCTTCATCCTTCTGATCAAAAAGCTATGTATATCCACTTCATCGGTTCTTGATGGAAATGCCCGTACTAATCTTTGCTTGAATTCACTCCAACTACTGACATCTTCTTCTATTCCTTCAAACCAGATTCTCGGCACCGTTCCCAATCGCATTGTTGCATAGTGAAGCACAGCTCGTTCTTCCCATCCATACACGTTCTTCAAACCGTCGATTTTCTTCAGCCACCTCTCTGCATTAATGTTTTCTGGAACGAATTCGGGAATCAGGCTACGGATATCCTCGGGGTGCAAAAACCTTTGAACGTTCCAAGTAACCATTCCGTCGACCGCCAATGATGAGTTTCTCCCGTAGCTTCCAACACCATCATCTCCAGCTGCAACATTAGCCTCTCCGCGACTACCAACAACCGTTGAATTGGTTTCGGCTCGCGTTCCAGTTACGTCTACACCAACATCCATAACTTCAACTTGTTTTGTAGTTCGTCCTTCGGTTTCATTCGAAACGCCTGTACCATCAGAAAAAATTCCAGCTTCAGTTCGTCTTCTTGGGAAGTCGCGTAAGATCATCATCCCACTTCTGAATTGTAGAAGTTAAAAGAGAGCTTGTAATAGATGCTTCTACTTTATTTGGCGTCTCGAGGATTAATGACAATCATTGGATGACTCTATTCTGCTAGCCAAAGCCTACTTTACAATTATAATAAATACAGTGCCTACTATAAACTCCTACAATTTATGTGAGCATGTTATGGAAATGGCGGAAAACTATCAATTCATTGATTCTTTGAGCAAAATAACTATTTGCAATTCACGCCAGCTAATTCTCCGATATGGCGACGACCATAATTTGCGAAAATAAAACGAAAACAAGTTTACTTTTTCGATGACCGCAATAAACCTAGTTTCTGCTTTTCCACCAACAGATGCCGTTACTGATCGAACGCATCGCCATCTGGTGAGAGTTTGCCCAAGTAACACACTTGTCACCGAAGAGTCACGGCGGCGCAGGTTTTTGTTGCGCAGAAGTCAATGTGACTTACTTCTAGCAAGTAAGTGTTTATTTGTTAGAAGTAAGTAACAGTAACTTCTGCGCAACAAAAACCTGCGCCGCCGTGACTCTTCGGTGACAAGTGTGTTACTTGGGTGAACAGTTTTATTGTGGTAATAATGAATGCCAGAAGGTTTACACATCAGAGAGTTTTGTTTACTTTTTTATCTGTTTACTCTTTAAATCTGGCTTTATGGATATCGTCAAGTATACTATAACATTTCATCAAAAGTTTCCATAAAAGTAGTCATAAAACTGTGAGTTTAAATAATTGCTGTAATGAAACCCTGATAAAAATCAAACAAAACTAATCAGCAATAGAATTCTTACTTGGGTAACAGAACATGGATAATCGAATTTAACACAGACTATTTCCTATTGTATTCATCGCTCTTTCCTGGCTCTAATGCTTGGGAAAGTGGTTAATGTTTTAATAAACAACCAGTTGAAATAAAATATTGACGACCTGACTGAAGTTTGGCCTTGACTTCAAGGAACCGTAAATGGACTACAATTAAAGATATTTGTTTGCGAAGCATTTCTGTGAGCTAGAGAAACGAATATTACATCGAACCGGAATAAGTGAGTTTCTCAACAAGACTCTTGAGTATCATTGAGTTCAATAAACTGAAGATGAACTGTTAATGCAAGTTTTTGCTTACTTAGGACTTCCAAGAGCCACAAAAACTAATATTTAATCATGGGTCTCTCATAACTGTTCCCGAGCATACCGGATGACCATACCGAAGCCCTGCCTCGACTTCAGAGAATTGTAGATAGACGAAAGCTAGAGTGATATGAAAAACTCTTAATTCATGGTTTTGTACACGTGGAGCCCTCGTGAGCTAGATATACTTCATGTGTCGATGATTGAGTATATGCAAGAAGTTATCTACTTTTTAGCTGTTTCAAGACCTTTTTTTAGAGGGGTTTCACGGCATTCGAAGAGGTTTCAGAGGAATTTAGGGAGCTTTGCAGGCTCTCAAGTGAGCTTCACAGTAGGGTTTTAAATGCGTTTCAAGGAGCTTCAGTATTGTTGGAGAGGTTTCGAAAGGATCGCTGGCTCTCTAGTGAGTTTCACAAGGGATTTCAGGAAGATTTCAGGGTCGTTTCGAAACATTTCAAGGTGTTTTAATGCGTTTCAGAGTGGTTCAGGGCATTTCAGGCTCTCAGGTGTGCACACTTCATTTCGGGGGATTTCAGAGGGATTTCGTGAGAGCGGTTCCAGGGGCTTCGTTGGATCTCAGGTGAGTTTCGCAGGGGTTTCAGGGGAGTTCCAGAGATGTTTCAAAGTATTTTTAGGCGTTTCAATGTGTTTAGGTGAGCTTCATTGCAATTTCAGGGGGGGGGGGGTTCTTTAGTGGCTTTTCAGAACATTTCAAAGCATTCCAATGCGTTAAAGTTAATTGTAGTGCGTTTCAGCAGGTTTCAGAGGTCTTTTAGAGGGCTTCACAGGCTCTCCAGTGAGTTTCATAAGAGTTTCAGGAATTTTTCAGAGCATTTCAAAGCGTTTCAATGTGTTTCAGGGCGGCACAGGGTATTTCAGGAGATTTCAGATAAGTTTAAATCGGCTGTTAAGTGAATATCACGAGCGTTTCAAGGTTTCCCATACGTTTCAAGGCATTCAGAGGGTTTCAAAAGGATACATAGGGGTTTCAAGGGACTTCACAGGATCGTTTTAAAGCGTTTATGGCCGTCAAGACTTGATATCTGAACATCAATTTTATTCTAACGCGATTAACTTCTGCTCAAAAAAGTAGACTGTTGTGAGGGTTTTTTAGCTTGGTGAAACTGGCAGCACTGGAATAGCTCATTGTATAGAACTGGAGAACAGATAGAAGGCAGTAGAGAACTGAAAGGAAAAGTGTTGGGATGTTTGTGTCTCCGAGCAGCAGTAAAATACTATAATGTAAGTTATATTTAAGATTTATATGATTGAATTTATAATAAAAACTAAATAAATTCCAGCATTGAAGCTGACCGCAAAAAAGGCTGCTTTCAATAAGTATTTGTTCGCCCTAAACCCACATCACCCCAACAGACACGGTGGCAAGGCTCTCAATATCAATGAAATTCGGATAATATCGACGCAGTTTATCAGTCATTATATTCACGGGAAAACTAGGGCATTGGGCTGAAAAACGTTGAATATTGTCCAATTATGGAGAGCTTTGCCCCAACCCCCTCCCCCCCCCCCCCCCCCTACGTCACAAGTTGGCGCCTATGATGTTAGTGTATATTCCAAATATACTAAAACCTCATTTTATGCCATTAGCTGGGAGTGCATAGATTAGGTCATTGCTTCAATGAGGAAACTTTGTTCGCGAGCAGGTCTTACTCCAAAGCATTCAAGATGGGGCCAAGAGGGTCTCCAGAGAGCACATAAAATGGAGTTATAAGTAGCTAAATGTGCGCTATGAGAAATCCTGGAATGCCTGAGACTCCCAGAAGCACCCCAGAGACCATCTAGAACCCTCTTAAACGCCACTGAGAACTCCAGGTACCCCGTGAGACCTACGGATATCCTCATGAAACACCCTGAGCGCCACTGAACGCCACTGAAGATCACTGGTCAATCGGTAAACGCCCCTGAGATATCCTTGAACCCCTTTGAAGCTTCCTGAAACGCCTCTAAATCGCGCCTATGGCCTTTTGGAACTCCCCTGGAACCCCCGAGATCCCTTGAAGAGCCCCTGATGCTACAGGCGCTTCTCCGAAACCCACTGAAGCCCCCTGGAACCCGCTGAAGCCTCGAGGGACCTCCTGAAATGACACTGCAACCTCACTTTCCTTTCTCCTATAAACGCCACCTGATATTATCTCCAGGATTTGTTTAGTTGTTTTTTTTTACAGAGATCAATTCAGATATTTTACTTGCTATTTCTAGGAAATTTCACAAAATAATATTCCAGAATTTCTGGTAGAAATTCCTCCATGATTTTTTTCAGTTGTCCTAAAGATATTACTTCATAAATTATTTGATAGATTCCTTCAGAAATTTATCGAAGGATCCATTTAGACACTTTCTATGAATATATCAAGAAATTCCTTCATGGCGTCCTGTAAAAAACCTACAGGCATATCTTCAAAATTTTTACAGCTTTTCCTTCAGAAAATCTTCCATGGAAATTTTGGAAAATTCAGCCAAATTTTTTTCGAAGATATTTCTCTGAGAATTCTTACAGGGATTCCTTTAGTTCAAAAATTCTCAAAAGTTTCTTTAGATTACCTCGGAAGTTTGTTTAAGCACTCCTTTCTAAAACCTTCAGTGGATTCCATAGAAAATTGCTCCATGGATACCTTTAGAAAAACTTTTAGCACATCCTCCAAGCTTAAAAAAATCGTCCTATATTTCCTTCAGATGATCCTCTTGAAATTTATCAAAGAGTTCGTCTGGGAAAACTTCTATGTATAACCTCAGAAATTCTTCCTCAGTTTCTTTCAGAAATCCACACGAGAAGTCTTTCAAGAAATCTTCCATGAATTCAGAAATGCTTTCAGCAATGTCTTCAGAGAATTAAAAGATTTTTTAAGGAAATATTCCTCAAATCTTCCAAAGCTCCCTCAGGAATTCTTTCAGGAATTCTTTTAGAAATTTCTCTGAAGATTTGTTCATAAACTCTTTATGAGATTCCTCCATGAATTTGTTAAATCATTCCTTCAAGAAATTTTCTATGGATTCCTTACAAAATTGCTCCAAATTTAATTCATGGATTCGGTCATAAAATTTACAAAGATTTTTTTCTAGAAGCTCTTCTATCGGTTTCTTCAGAAATTCTTCCTGGGATACTTTAGGAATTTGCTCTAGGTCAACCTTGAAGGTTATATACCCAAAAAAATCTCCAAGAATTTTCATGGGCACCTTTGGAAACTCTACCCAAGTAACACACTTGTCACAGAAGAGTCACGGCGGCGCAGGTTTTTGTTACGCAGAAGTCACTGTGACTTACTTCTAACAAATAAACACTTACTTGCTAGAAGTAAGTCACAATAACTTTTGCGCAACAAAAACCTGCGCCGCCGTGACTTTTCCGTGACAAGTGTGTTACTTGGGTATCAGGAATTATTTTAGAAATTCTTCTAGGATCCCTTCGGGAATTTCTCTGTGAACTTCCTTCAATGTTTTATACAGGAATCGTTTCAGAAATTCTTTAAAAACATCTTTCGTGAGTGTTTCCACTGGTTACAAATCGATCAATCTTTCTTCATTCCTTTTTTATTTCTTAAAGAAGTCCACGTTCAAGAATTGACCAGAAATATGTTCAGGAACTTCTTCGAAAATTCGTCCAGAAAATTGTGGCAGGAGTTCCTCTAGAAATTCTTACATTATTCCTTTCAGTGATTCAAGTAGGAAATCTACTAGAGATTCCTACAAGCGTTCATACAGAGATCCCTTCAAGATTTCCTAAAGATATCGCTTCATGTTGTCCCAGAAGTTTCTTAGGTATTTCCCTTAAGAATTGCTCTAAGATATTGTCCACTGATTCTTCAAGGAATCAATTTAGAAATGGTTTGTACTGGAATTCCTTTAGACATATTTCAAAAGTTTGTTTAGGGATCTTTACAGAAGTTTATCTAGACGTGTCTCCAGGAATTCCGTCTGACTTATGTGTAGTGCACAGACCGCTACAGGAATTCTTTACGAAAATCCTCCATCAATTTATTAAAGGATTTCTCCAGGAATTTTCCTAAAATTTCTCATTAAGGTTAAGATATGACGAAGCCACACCCCAAATTTCAAGAGCACAAATCTGAAGAACCGAATGTCAGTTTGCAATGAAATGTTGATGGATTGGTTACCACTAGCGGGTATCCAATCGATCAACTTTTCAGCGAAAACCGACTTTTGATTCTTCAGATATGTGGTCTTGAAAATTTGAGGTGTGTCTTCGTCATATCTTCACCTTAAACTGTTCAAAAAAGTTTTTCAAAAATTTTCTTCAGGACTCATTTCAAAAAATCCTCCTGGGATTGCTTCAAGAATTTCCCAGTGACTTCTTCAGTTATTCCACTAGACATTTATTCAAGAATAATTCTAAGATTTTTAAATGGATTCTAAAAATTTCTTCAGAACTTCAATCTGAAATTTCTTTAAAAATATCTCTAGAAACTTTTCGGAATTATAGAGCTTTCTTCAGGATTTTCAGTAAGGGATTATTCAAAGGTCTTTCAATCTAATTTTCAAGAATTTTTTTTAAATATTTTTTTCTAAATCCCCCCGCGATTCTTTCGGAAATTCTTCCAAGGCTTTCTTCGAGAATTCCTTTCCTACAATAATTATTTTCAGAAATTTCTTCTGCAGTTGCATTTGAAATGTATGCTGAAATTCATTCAGAGATTTCTGCAGGAAATGTTTGAGATATTCCTCTAGGGAGTTTTTCGGAAGCTTACGCAGAAATTGCACAAAAAAAACTGGAAGAGTTCTTGAAGGAATTTCTTTAGAAATTTCAAAGGAAATCCCGGCAATATTACCTGAAAGAATATTTTAAAAATTTCCTAATATTATATTTGGGAATTCCTAACAGATACTCTTAAAAAATTTCTGCAGGGATTACCGAACAAAAAATCTAACAGCAATTTCCAACGTTATCTCTGGAGGAATTCCTTGATGATTGCCGGGGAGAATACCTGAAGAAATTCTTTAAGATTCCTGAATTCCTAGAAAAAAAAAACTATCATGGGAAGACCTCCTGGAGATAACCCTGTACTTTTTTTTTAAGAATATCTCATACAGTTTCTGAAGGGAATAGTACACAAATAACTTTGAAGAACTGACGAAATTTCTGGAGGAAATCTTGCACACCAAATAAATCATGGAGAAATTCTTTACACTTTAGAGAATCACTGAAGAATTTTTTGAAAAAAAAACCTTTGATGGAATCTTTTGAATACTACCTGGTATAACTAGAGAACTCTTTGCTGGTATGTAACGAAAAATTCTTGGAAAATCCCTTCAAATATGCCAAGTAATTGATTATGGAGTAATTTCAACAGGAATTGCTTTGAGACATTCCGAAAAAATTGCTGAATGAATCCCCGAAGAAGGTTTTAATATATCCGAAGTAATCCCTGGTGCAACTTCTGAAAGAACTTGAACTTGATCGAACTTGAGTTTTTTTACAGGGCTTTCTTAACCCTCGAGTGATCGTGCTATTGTGTTTTGTACGACACGTTGAAAAAATCTCGCTTTCTAACGCAGGCGGCCAACCACACGAGTTACGGAAGGTTAATAAATGCTTGAGAGAATCCCTGAATACTAGGAGATATACGTCATGGAAGACAAGAATATCCTAGAAGCGCATCTTCTGGGTAAATCTCTGGAGGATTTCCTGGAGGAACCCATGAAGTAATTTCTAGATGAATTTCTAGAGAAATCCTAAAGGAATACTCAAACTAGAAATGTCTGAAGAAGGAATGCATACATATTTTCTATCAAAATTCCAGAAAACATTTGGTAAATCCTTAAGGAATCCCAAATCCATTTCTGGCGATGTCCCTGGAGGTTTCCGTGGAGAAAACTCTAAAGAAGTGAATGGGAAGGAATACATTTTCGAATCTCACAGAGGGTTATGTGATGGTCTTTCGTGCTTGCTGTTTAACATCGCTTTAGAGGGTATAATAACGAGAGCGGAGCTAAACACGAGTGAAACGATTTTCACGAAGTCCGTTCAGCTGTTTGGTTTTGTGGATGATATTGATATTATAGCACGTAAATTTGAGACGATGGAGGAATTGCTGCGCCCGCCATCTTGAATTTGTATCAACGGTGATGAAATCGAGACGGCTGAAAAATTCGTATACTTGGGCTCACTGGTGACCGCCGACAATGACACCAGCAGAGAAATTCAGAAGCGCATTGTAGCAGGAAATTGAGCTTACTTTGTACTCCGCAGAACTCTTATATCGAACAAAGGTCGCCGTCACACGAAGTTAACTATCTACAAAACGCTGATTAGTCCGGTAGTCCTCTATGGCCACAAAGCATGGACTCTACGTGCAGAGGACCAACGCCCTTGAAGTTTTCGAAAGGAAGGTGTTGCGTACCATCTACGGCGGAGTGCAGATGGAAGACGAGACTTGGAGAAGGCGAATGAACCACGAACTGACTCCTAAGTACAGCAGAGGACATTCAGACCTCAGTCCGACCGGTAAGGTAAGCAAGTATATATTGTCCATGATTAACAGGTGCTAAAATGTTCGATGAGTAACAATCACAAATGCATTTTCAAAACCTAAGACTTAAACAAATTGTTGCATTTTGCACCACCATCCCCTCGGTACAGAAGGTAAACGTGCCGAATCAACACCCTGTGAATGGGGACGACAGATAAACCGAATCTATAGCTAGCCTAGACTAGGGATTACGACGACGAGGTAAGGTGTCGTCGTCGTCGGCCACCAGCACGGTTATCGATCCGAGTGACGTTGCTGGGAGAGATTTCCTGTAGGTTGGAAGGAGGTAAACAACAACGCCAGCCGCAGGAAATAGCCATGCCGGAAAAAGACGATGACCGATCTCGGTGTCATAAAATGCGGCCTAAGCTTGTAATGAGCGAGTGTACCAAGCGACGAAGATTGTTTACTTTGGACGGGATTAGATGGGATGATATTTTGGGAGCATGGTGCACCTGTTAACAAGAATGGAATGCATCTGGTGTTGTATGATTGTATAATGCCTTTTGGTTGATTGGACTACGAAGCCCATAACAACAGTAATCAAATTAACTTGACTGAATGGAATAGCTTGACGATGTTTGACTACAAATCTTAATGCTTAAACAAAAACACATGTTGGTTCATGTACTTCACTGACACTTCGTGTTACCATCACTATGTAAAAACAAGAAGTCCGTGTGGAAAAAAATACATTAAAGAAAAATTCTAGCCATAGACCTTCCCCTCGTTCATCCCCTCGAAGTGCTCCAATCTAGTCAATGCGGAGTAAAGCCATCCCAGTTGAATCGCAGAACCACTTATTGAAATACCAGTTGGATTTATGGAGGAAGATGGAAGAAAGTCTTACACGCCCATCCTGGCTAGCATTCATGCATCGGGCGAAGAAGTGGCAGTAATGCTACCGGTTCAAGCCACTTCAGCACAACAGCACAGTAGGTACTGTAGGTAGGAACGGAACCCAACTCCAAACAAAAGATTTCGTCCTTTTGGGGTGTTGTCGGTCGTAAAAAGGTACACACTTGAGCACACGAGCATGCACACATAGAACCGCGTGGGCACTTCAAAGGATTCATAAGACCAGGCTTAAGGCAGCGCAGTGGCGGCGCGGCGGTGGGCGAGGACGCTTCTGCTTGGGTGCCTTCCGTCTTATAGAGTTTGGATCTGCTTTATGGTTGGCGTAGGGGAGAGATGGGGAAATGATGAGCAGATCCGGCCAGAGGCGTTCGTGCGCGAAGTGGTTCGATTGAAAAAGTTATTGGGAATTGATTCACTCAGCGAGTGGTTGTGCCGCCTTTTGAGGAGGACCGATTTTATATGGCTTTCTCGTTTGACGTAGGAAAACGCCAGATTTCAATGATTGTCGTTCATACTTTGCCATTTCAAGAACATATTCATGCTGGGATATAAATATAGTTATCTCAAGCATAAGTTTTCGTTTAGACAGTTTGTGGGTAAATGTGTTGTATAGTGGCTCCGTCAACATCTTAGCTGTTATCCGATGCAGAGAGATGACCAGGAATTCCGGGCCCATTTTGATGAGATCGTTTGTAATACTTTTCTTGCCAGCTGTCATAGTTGTTGAATTACTCAGCTAGGGATTTTGTTAGTTCGCATCGCTTGCTGTACTGCCGATTCTGTTGTTGCATCGAAACTGCTTCCATGCGTTTCCTGAGCTAATCAGGTGTTCGCGGAATTGCTTCTTCCACCTTTCAAGAACTTGACGTTGAATGATGATGATTTCTTTCTTCCTTATTTTTGTACATGTCTCTCTATGCAAACGAAGTAATCGCCAACGACCCTGTTATCTATTCAAGCAGGAAGGCCACCCGAGGGTAAGCACAGGCCCTTATGGGAACTGAGCTCTATGGAAGCGATGCTATGTCCCTTGTACAGGGTTGCTTTCGGATGAATGGAATTTCTGAAGAGACTCAGCAGAGCCACTGCTAAGCCCTCCCTACGCACAGTGTTCGAAATCGATGATTTTGCGATCAAAATTGAATAACTTTTTTGATGTTGGTTCTAGAGGTTTGGCGTATTCTACAAAGTTTTTCTGCATGTTAAAAGGCGTCTTTTGATAAAATGTAATAAATGATTAATCCCCCTAGAAGTGAGATAAAAAAATTATTTTTTCGAAATATTTTTTTAGAGGTTTGACGTCTTCGGCAAAGTTGTAGCCCATAATAAGAGAACAAAAATCGTAGAACATGTCAAAGCTCCACCTCTTACGGTTTTCGAGATATGGGGCGTTTTGTGCGAAGTACCCCTAAAACTAGTTTTTTCAGTGTAGCTTCAACAGATAAAATCCTACAGTTTTGTGACCTTCTACAAACTTGTTCAGGACGTCAAAATACACATTTCTTCCGAAGACATCAAGTCATTATATCTTGAAACAAAAAAGTTATAGGCAAATTTAACATATTTTAAGGTGTACTTTCACCTTAAGTAACTATTTCCGGCGCAAAATGGCGCAGATGGCTCAGTCGGTAGTTGCAAGATTAGACTTTTTACTATCACTTGGGGGTGGAAACCCTCGTGGGCAATAGTGGGAAAGGTGGTTTAAATACATGACAAGAACTAGTTATTTTGCCTGTAATACAAGAAAAATAAATTTAAAAAAAATAATTAAGAAGCCCACAGTAATTTTTACTGCGCTGTGTTTCTTCCGGCAATATTTTACAACGTTTTCACAAAATCCAGTGAGTTTTTATCACTAAAAATTAAAACATCAGGACAAAATATAGTTGTTAACTAAAGCTAGTTCTAAATAAAAGTATTGAATTTCTTCAAACTTATGACAACATATCTATGCCCAAACGAATGACTACCTACCCAATAGTCATAGAATTGAATGGCTACGGTGGTTAGAATATCACATGCGTTTTGATACCTTCGCAGTTCTTATTAAGGTAGTTGTAATTTTACATTCTTCAATAGATATTTTGACGATTTCCTGGTGAAAATAAAGTAGATCTTTTATATCAAATGATCAATTTAATAAAAAAAAATATTTTCAACTCGATTTTTGTGAAAAGTACTGTTAAAAATGTGAAAAATACTTCAATTAACTCACGATGCAGACGATGGGATGTCAAAACATGTAATTGGTTAACGTCAAGAGATTTAAATTAATGTTTGAAATAAAAAAAACCCATCGCATTATTTCTCGGCACACCCTGTATTTTATTGATTTATATCTGATATATTTCATTGCTTCTCAGGTGTAAGTCAAACTCGTGGATTACCGAAAAAGCTGTTAATCTGCTATCGGACGAATCAAAATTTTTCCTGATATTTTCGGATACTGATTTCGTAGTTGAAAAGTCAAAGAACAAATATAAATATAAATACATGAAAAAAATCTACTCTGTGTTTTGATGCACATCTTGAACTGTTTAATATTTCCTACTTCCTATTTCTAGCTATGTAGCGCTAGAATATTGCCCCAAAAAAAAGCTTCAAATAGGTAATTTTAAAGTAACTTTATCAGAAATTGCCTGATCATCTGATAGTAAACAATATGAATTTAAAAGCGTGAATAAAATATTCTGTTTGGTAAAAACAATGCTCAAAAAGGACACGAATGCACCTTTGGTGTAAAGTGTCGCTAATTTAAGTAATAAATAAATAAATCATGCTCAAAAATGTTCTAAAATATTGCTGGAAATTACGCAATGCAGTAAAAATTACTGCGGGATCCTAAATTAATAATTTTTATTTATTTTTCTTGTATAACAGGTTAAATAACTAGTTTTTGTCATGTATTTAAACCACCTTTCCCACTATTGCCCACGAGGGTTTCCACCCCCAAGTGATAGTAAAAAGTCTAATCTTTCAACTACCGACTGAGCCATCTGCGCCATTTTGCGCCGGAAATAGTTACTTAAGGTGGAAGTACACCTTAAAATATGTTAAATTTGCCTATAACTTTTTTGTTTCAAGATATAATGACTTGACATTTTCGGAAGAAATGTGTATTTTGACGTCCTGAGCAAGTTTGTAGAAGGTCACAAAACTGTAGGATTTCATCTGTTGAAGCTACACTGAAAAAACTAGTTTTAGGGGTACTTCGCACAAAACGCCCCATATCTCGAAAACCGTAAGAGGTGGAGCTTTGACATGTTCTACGATTTTTGTTCTCTTATTATGGGCTACAACTTTGTCGAAGACGTCAAACCTCTAAAAAAATATGTCGAAAAAATAAAATTTTTATCTCACTTCTAGGGGGATTAATCATTTATTACATTTTATCAAAAGATGCCTTTTAACATGCAGAAAAACTTTGTAGAATACGCCAAACCTCTAGAACCAACCTAAAAAAAGTTATTCAATTTTGATCGTAAAATCATCGATTTCGAACACGGTGCTACGCCTAGACTAACTTCGCTTAAGCTACCCGTGTTACCGGAGCTCAGTCACCTCCCAGTTCCCAGTGCCAAAGAAATTACTTTTTCAACTCTCGTTTCAGTTGTTGAATTGACGTCTAGCTCATAAATCATAGCTAACTGGTGTGCAGCACATAAGTGACCACCGAAGTTAACGTTTTCTTATGAAGCCCAATAATCGTCAATTTTTTCCCCATTTATCCGGTCCGTAAGTACCCGGTTCGCCCCGATAAACGGCAACTAGCCAACATTTACATTTTATGATTGCGCTCGGCTACGGTTTTCTCACTTTTATTGTACCAACAATTGGAGAAGGAAGAAGATGAAAAAAAAAACAGCAACCAAAACATGTACTCTCCCGGTCCCAAACACACAGGAAATAACTTGTCAGAGTTTTTGTAGGGCCCTGAAAATGACGAAAATTAAAATAAATGACCCCGTTTATGAGCAGCTAAGGCCCGCACAAAGAAACTCGGGAATATCGAGAGCGGTGGAACATGTATGTGCAGTTGCATCGCGCTCGCTCTTTGGTAATGGGAGCTCAGTGATGCCGGTCGGTTCAACTGAACCGGGGCGACAGTCGGACTGGAATTACTGAACGGTTCATATAACGTGGAATGGCGGCTGACATGTACTAACTGACGGTGGTACGCCTGGATAAGCGTTAGATTGCATGTCCTTTTGTTTCTCAATTTAAATTTTATTACACTGCAAAGGAAGCTCGCCGTGATGGAATCATGGAACGATCAATTAAGTCACTCAGCGCTGCTCGGCTCGGTTCGACACCACCAATGGCCGTGGAAGAGTCTCTGCATGAGCAGTTAATGATGTTTCTGGTATCAACATTTCCCTGAAATTACAGAAGAATGCATTCGCCGATGATGACAACTCCATTGTACGGGGTGCTCTTTATGGGTCGTAACATTTCCTCGAAGGATATTTAGCGCAAACGTTATGACAGGTTGCTCACGTTTGGGGCGGTGCAAGACATGTGCACTCGTAAAAGCAAACACCCAAAGCGTTAAGATAATGAAAAATACCCTGAGGGAGGGTGACCTTTTTACTTTTTTTTGATATGCCAGAGGGGGCTGTTCCGGTCGCAAACGTACACGTTAGGAATTATTCAAAAAATAATAGCCTCTTAATTTCTTGTTCGGCTTCGGTAAAATAATGACGCACATACATTCTACGCACTGGAGTTTTATGTCGATTTTGCTGTTTGGTTTTAGTATTACTGAGTTGTGAAAAATGCCTTCACAACGCGATGGTGATAGAAAGGTAGGCGAGGTGCCGTAGAACGTGCCTCTGGAGCCGACCTACGGATAGGCAAGGTATTTTCTGGGATGTTTTAATTAGATTTTCTGGATAAATTTTATGAAGGATCTCTGAGAAATATTTGATTTGGTTCAAGCTTGAGCAAATGAATGAGAACGACCTACTAGTAATGCATTCTGCCAGCTTCAAGAATACAGGCATTTGTTGCCCTCATGGCCAGTACAGCTTAACATAGCAATGACCACTACATGCTAATGGTAGAACGGTGTCCAAAACTCTTCATCGTTAATTTACGGTACCGACGGCCGTAACGATACGACCTACAGTGACTGAAGACACGGGATGGCTCCTTTGTGAAATCACATAATCTCGAGATAGTATTTCCGGCCGAAGGCGAGTTCGAGGCTTCTTGTTAAAATATGCAAAAATCGGTAAAATCGAATTTAGAAAATTGTATCAAAATGTTTTAAACAAACATTTTTTCATTATGATGTGCGTTATTTTCCTATTGTGGCGTTATTATTGTTATTAGAAACTTTCACTTAGCCGGGTAATCTGCATGCTCTATGGATCTCATTTGCCGGTTTTTATTATATCCTAATGAGTCTGCTCCGGATGTACTGTCAGTTGTGATGATTCAGGAACCGCCTTACTATACTACATGCTCCCGACCGTATTCTATGAATAACTTGATGATTTTGTGGTTATATCGGTCTTTTTTTACTCAGAGTAATAGGGAGTAGAGATCAAAGTGGATAATGAAATGATAGATATGATAGTATTCGCTAGGTTGCGAACAAGTATGAAAATTTTTATAGAAGGTGAAATTAGGCAAGTAGGCCATGTATTGAACGAATACATCGAATGCGTGAAACTTCTGGTCGGTAAAGTAGTGTGTGGTCTGTCAAAATCATCTGAGAATTGTCAATCATTTTGAGGTTAGGTTTAGTGGTGTAATAAAGTATATGTAATACTTCGTCGCAATTACCCGGTCTTGGATGGCTATTATAGAACCTTCTGTTTCCGAGAAGAGGTCAGCCCAGACCAGCTACATGTTTGACGCCACCTTATCGATGAGCTCGTGCGCTAGTTGATGGGGGTGCGTCCCATGCAACTCCTTCTGCTTCCACGTTACGATCATCTCATCTACGGTCTTGATGTCGCAGTTTAGCTGGTAATCCTCCTGCGCCAGATGCAGGGTGCTGTAACCGTGGTGAGTTTCACATACAGTGCAACTCATGTCGTAACGGTTCTGGCTTCTTACGAATTATGCTCGCAGCTGCTGGATCTGGAAGACACATAGTGCCTGGATAGCGGTGATGCCTGTTCCTCCTACTGCGCGTGGCAGGGTGACTCTCTCGATGAGCGGCTTTGGGTGGCGCATTCGGTACTTGGTGAACGCCACTCGAACTGCTCATTTTAACACCTCGACGTCAGTCTTGGTCCACTTTACAACCCCAAAGCTGTACATCAACAGTGGCACAGCAAACGTGTTGATCGCTTTCACCTTGTTCCCGGCTGACAGAAAGCTCATCAGAACACTGTTGGCGCGATGCAAAAGCTTGCCGAGGTATTTGTGTGCTTCACCTTCTACCATTTTCCGAATCTCCTCCTGTTCGTTGACGCGGAAACAGCCGGCATCCGCTACTTGACCCTGGAGAAGATGAACTGACCGACATTTTTCAATTCCAAACACCAACCGGCTGTCGTTGCTGAACGCCGTCACAAGCTGGAGCCTCTGTACTGGTTCCACAAATAGCTTCAGGTCGTCCAGAAAGACAGAAAGAAGGTGTGGGCTAGGGTGTGGGTTGTTCTAGTGCTCCTTCTCCCACTTTTTAGTTGCCTGCCAAAATTGCATTGGTTGAGTGCTCTGCTAATGGGGTTAACTGCAAGGCAGAACCATAGCGGACTAAAGGTATGTCCTCGGAATATCCCTTCCTGCTGCTGAATGTTCTGAACCGTAGCACAGCTGTCGGTAATTTTACGGTAATTTGTAACGCACCACTTGAAGGCGGACTTCGTTAAAAATTGAGTCACTTTCAAACCCCCTCAACCATTCATTCCTCAGCACGGGTGTTTTGGTGGGCTTTTACCCCCGGAACAGGGGATCCATAGAGCTGTTCTAAGCCGGCAGTTACACGGGCAAGAGTCGGGTAGGCTGCAATCTCTGCGGGAAACGTTGCTTGGTTTACCTTGACAACCCACTATAAGCAATATCCGCACATACAAAATAGGGCACTGCACTGGATGCTGTGATTCCTCAAGGAGCTCTTTTTGGGGGTTCTTTCAGAAGTTTCTCAGTAGTTTCTTCTAGAATGTCTTCAGAAGTTTTTTTTTTTTACTTCCAGAAGGTATTCCGGGAAAATATGCCTGAGAATTCCAGTAATTTCACACAGGATTTCTTCCGGAATTCGTCCATGAAATCTCTCGGGGATTGCTTCAGGAATTCCTTCCAAGATTCTTACAAAAATTTCCACTGGGGTACCTACCAGAAGTTTCTTTTGGGATTTATTCAGGAATTCTTTCTGAGATCCTTCCAGGAATCCAACAAGAACTTCTTTCAGTATTCCTTCTAAAACTCTTCCGGGATTCTTTCAGTAACTGCTTCTGGGATTGCTTCAAGAATTCCTGCAGATTCTTTTTGGAATTTTTTCAGATGTTTCTAGTGGACATCCTCCAAGAGCAATTGTGAGAAATTTCTCCTGCAGTTTTTATTTTCGGCATTCCTCATGAAGTTCCTACAGCATTTATTTGAGGAAATTCTCCAGCAAGTTCCTTCTGGTTTTTCTCCAACAGGAGATTCTGAAGGAATGCTAAATAAACCCCCGGACGAATCTTACCAAGAACTCCCTGGGAATCCCACAAGAAAATCCTGGATGAGTTCTGGAACAAATTTGTGGAGAAACCGCGAATAATTTCTTGGAGCAATCCCGGATGGAATTCCTAGGGATTCCCAGAAGGGCCTCCTGGAGGGGTGCAACCGTGCCGTCATCAAGTTATAAATCAGCACACTTTCCCACGCACGTGAATCCCACATGTTGAATAATATCAAACCAACCATGAAAAGCTGGTGGTTTTTGAGTCATTGAGGGAAAGTTTGCTTCGGGATCTATAAAAGTATGGCCAATAATGCTGATTTTTTTGCGTATTTTTTCGTCCAGAAAAATTTCATGTCCACACAATTTTTCAGAGTTACAGGCCTCTTGAGGGACCACTCAGCCTTGAGATACGGATTTAAAATTTTGACACGATTATTTTTTAGCTAAAACGACCTTTTAACATTTCCAATTTTTGCAAAATAAGGGTCGGCTTAATGTGCAGGTTGAGGATCCAGAAGCAAATCATCAATTTCAGTAAAATCAGCTCATATTCAGAAACACTAGCGTGTAAACTGTACAGTTTTCCTCTTTTCTCACTCATTCTCCTTGATAAACACGAGAGACAGAGTGGCATTAAGGAGAAAGCAGATGCCCCTCTTCCAGCTTCCTCTTTATCGTGTTTGGTTAGGAGAGCGACTACGAATAAAAAGCTGCGCATTCCAGTGGTCAGGAAGTATTGACGATGAAAAAGTCGCATTCTACACGCAGCTCAAACTCTAGAATAATCGCAACCAAGCCACGACGTCAAGTTGACCATAGGAGACCAAAGGCTCAGATAGGTCAAGAGGAGGAATTCAGATAGACGATTGGAAAGTTCAGCGTCCACCAGTTGATGCACGATAAAGGCCTACACGATAAAGGTCGCCTCCAAGAACATGGCAATTCGTAGCACTTTTTTCCATCACAGCTTCTCTTATCGTTACAGCTGAAGATCACCACAGCAGACGGGATAATGATGATTGATAGACGGCGCTTCTCAAACATTATCGATGTGAAGATCTATTGTGGCGGCTCTGATCACTACTTCAAGATTGAGTAAAATTAATGCAGTCATCAACGATGTAAATGGTACAGAGAACGCAGGCACTGCGCGAAACAAGGCAGTAGAAGAAATGAGCACGGCGGGTGATGGGAACCAACTAACTCTCTCGCTGAGTGAGGATACCATTCTACAGCTCAAGAACAATAAGACAGCTGTTAAGGACGGTATTGCAGCTGAACTCTTCAAGATGGGTCCAGAAAAGTTAAAACCTTTTGTCTGCAGGATCTGGAGATTGGAGCAGCTACTGGAGGAGTGGAAGAAGGTTTTTTATCTGTATTATCGAGATTTTTAGCCGTAGGCTAGTTCATCTCGGGACCCACTCTTTACTTTCCTTCCGAAGAAAGAACTCACATTTTGTGAGATTGTCGGGAGTGGGATTCGATTCCAGGTCCTCGACGAGATAGTCACGTGCTTTAACCATCACACCAGGTCCGCTCCCACCAAGGAGTTAATATGCCCAAGAAAAGTGACAAGTTAGAGTGTGAGAACTTCCGACTGAACACAATTCTGAATGCCGCCTACGAAGTGCTATTCCAGATCGTTTTCCGTCGACCATCACCTATAACGATTGAGTTCATGGGAAGTTAACAAGCTGGCTTCGCCGATAGCCGGTTCACAACGGATCAGATATTTAGCGTTGGACATCGATTTAGCATGTTCGTAGATTTCGGGGCGGCATACGACAATGTCTATTGCAAAGACAGGGGATGAACAACAAAACCAATTCTCGGATACTTATTCAAAACGACGTATCAACATAGGATTTGCGTGTATTATACGTCGTTTTGAAAAAGTATCCGAGAATTGGAGAATAGCAGAATTGAGGAACAGAGGACACTCAAACTAAGGGCCCATATAGCCGAGGCGGTAAACGCACGGGTATTCAGCATGACCATGCTGAGGGTGACGGGTTCGATTCCCGGTCGGTCCAGGATCTTTTCGTAAAGGAAATTTCCTTGACTTCCTTGGGCATAGAGTATCTTCGTGCCTGCCACACGATATACGCATGCAAAATGGTCATTGGCAGAGGAAGCTCTCAGTTAATAACTGTGGAAGTGCTCATAGAACACTAAGCTGAGAAGCAGGCTTTGTCCCAATGAGGACGTTACGCCAAGAAGAGAGAGAGAGAGAGGACACTCAAACTCTGACATCAACGCGTTTGAAAAAAAAATAAGATTCATACACTGCAAATCAAAGTCAAAACTTCTCTAGCGGGTTTGCGTTTTTTTTTCTCGGTCCCGGAAAATTTCATAAAGCTCAGATCTGACCTCACGATGCTCATCGCACAAATATTGGTTGGACATCAGCCAACCCACATAAACGATAACCATTAAACTTGCTTAACCACCCATGCGGGATACAATTCGAACATTAGGTATGCGGTATTGTTGAACCGTCTACATTACCGTCCGTGTATTGTGTTGGTTTATTAGGGAACACATCACACGAATAAATTTGCGGCCATGGTCTCTTCGGTTCCTGTAGGATGATAGAGCGCAACCCACCAGGGTGCGATGACGTCACGATTTCGATTCCCGTATCTTGTACCAATGTTTAGGGAGCCCAAATGTATTGTCAATGGGGGAACTCATTTGATGTTGGCTGCAAACAATTCTATTGGGTGGGAATAGGGATGTCACCTACGTGGCGCAACCATCTCCCTATTTGTGTTACCAGCTGATCAAGGTCCCCTGACGAGCCAATTCAAAAAGGCCATTGGTTGATTTCGATGAAAATTGGAGCACGTTACCGAACAGTAGAAACTGTACTGTTGTTATAGAGAGTTGCTGGATATTGTTGCCATATTTTACAATGCGAAAACAAAATCAAAATTCTCCAGCAGAAAATCTGTTGAATACTTTATAATTCCTTTAATGCATCTCTTTCAATTAAACTAAGATACGAGGAACGCTGATGGCTGCCATCTTCTTTGTAAAACAAATTTTATTGCTTTGCTCCGATGAGAATGCAGTTTGGAAAAAATAAAACGAAATAATATAATTGTGAAATTTTTATTACCCATACAGCACAACCCCGTAAGCAGTTTCCATGCCTCAACGTACATCAATTGTACAACTGCCCGATTCCGCATCAAAAGATATCACCGTGCGTCATTTGCTTCCATCCACTTCGACCCGGCGCGGCATTGTTGTTGTGCTGTTGCGCCTGAGTTCGGTTTGCATTGTTCGCCGCGTTGTCCTTGCCGACGACAAGGATGCTTATTTGCTCAAGGATTTCACATACAAAGTAATCGCGCACATATATTTCCGAAGGGAGGAGCGCCCATCGAAGACGAGTTGACGTGTTCCCTCGGGAGAAGTCGTATTCATTAAAAGCAATGATTGCCGTGAGGAAAACGAAACCGGCGCAGGCAAAAGGAGTTCCCGTTGGTGGCTGTCTCGGCGAAACACTATAAAATTTGCTCATCATGATTCTTCTGTGCCGCTGCCGATGCTGGAAGGATGATGTGTTTTCATTGCGCTTCCGAATTGTTACGACGTCGACGGTTTCTCTATCTCTCGGAGGACGATAATGGGTCCGGGAGTTGTAAAACTGATTTCCAAACAATTGCTAACCGAGGTTGAGCATTTACGGGCGCAAAGCGTAAAATGGGATTATCTGTTGACTATGGTTGTGTACGACGAGAGGAAAATAATACAAAGTCATATATTTTATCAGAGTTTGATGTTTATAGCTCGAATGAAGAATGTTTTCGCCTCAAGTTCTCACATGGGGGTTTCGGGTTTTACTGCCATCGAGATCAACATTTTTGCAGCTGCAATTATTTCTTTTTGGTCGGAACAATCGTCGTCGATAGCTGCGCTGCAGCAGGCACCCCCAGGTCAGTTCTGCCAGCGCTGTGTTCTCGAGCTATAGGAATTCCTGCTGTGTGGCCTATTTTTAGCGCACATTGCTTCCCATTTTGGTCGTTTTTTGTGCCTATACAAGCTATTTTGCACGACGGCCAGTTACTGTGTTGTAGAGTGGAATCTGTCATCCGAGAGCCGCGAGCTGCTGGCTGTGGTGCCGTAAACATTCATCAGCGTACGTAGGGGAACTGCGGCCATAACGCCCATAGGGGGCAAGTTGCGCCACCCTTGTTTTAGGCAAACCGCGTTATTTTCAGTACTTTTTTCAATTGAAATCTCTAAAATAAGAATAAAAATGCTTATCTACATTTGAGTTCACATATTTTTACTAGAAAAATTGTGCAAAAACTTCGAAAGAAGATTTTGGTTACTTTTGATGTAATTTCAGCCTGTCAAATGTTTGCAGTTTTTTACATCATTTAAAAGTTTTTTTTTCTCGCTATCCCCACAAAATGTTTTGCACACTCCCATTATTTGTGTACCAAGCGAAAAAAGTATAGAATTCGACCCTTACAACTTTTTTACAAGGGTCCAAACTTCTGAGGCATGTGTGGGGTAAAATGCCCACCCATAGTTATTTACATTAAAATAGTCATTTAGATCCAAACTCTGGCACAAATTATGTAGAACACAAGTTGGAACCAAGCAACAGCACATTTTTACAATAAATAAATTCACTAATCACACAGCCATGCGTTATTTTGTAGTCATTATTGATAAAACAGCTCACTATGACGTTTACATGGAATTGACCCATAATTACAGGTGATCCATAATTATGTAATGACTGTATACCATTCACGAACAATAACAGTCGACAATAAACCAGGCGCGCAAGTATATGTACACAATTTGGCATCCTGGCGTTAGCTGTGGCTAGTGGCGCGTTTTACCCCGCATTGAAACTAACATTCTGAAAATCAAACTTTTTTTCAAATTTGAATTTTTCAGTAGTAAAAAATAAAACTGGTTTATGGTTTCTTTCATTTGGAAGGAAACATGTTGGTGCTTCATGTTAGTGCCAAAAAAATGTGTATTATAGAGTGTTTCGTGGTTTAATTTGGACTCTTCCTTAACATGGGCGTCTTACCTCCAGTTCCCCTATCCGCACCGCGCAGTCAGCGCACTGAGCAGTTGTGCAACGATAAATTACCACCGTCGAATGATATACGGTTTCAGTAAACAGAAAACAACGACTCTGTAGATGCACGGAAGTGAGTGGATGATTATCTCGGGGGAGCATTGATGCGAAGTTCGGGAGGTGTAAATTTCACTCTCAGTCAGTGTTGCATTTGAACGCGATCAATTTGCGTTCATGTTCAAATTCGGCACGCTGCACAGTGGGACGAAATCAAAAAAAGTGGGACATGGGTATTTACTCAGAAACTATTGGAATTAGCGTTATGTGGTCTTCTACAATGTTTCTCCATTTTACAAGTACTTTATTTTGATGTAACAAAATTTCACTTAAGGGTGGTATACACTTAGATAAAAAAAATAACTTTTTTATTTTACGTCAAAATTGAAAAATGTCTAAGAAAACATTGTAGATAATGTATTTAGAAGAAACTTTGTCGAAGACCAAAACATTCTATCTCGCAGTTTAACAAAGTTATAGGGCAAAAATGGTGTATATGTCCCTTAAAATCGATTTTTCGAAATATCTTTTTAAAATGAATTTTCCCAGTTTTCCAATGTTCAGGAAAGTTGTAGATACTGCAAAAATACACATTTTTTCTGAAGACAGCAAATGGCTATCTTTTCGTTTAAAAGACTTAGGAATGTTTTTCTTACTTTTTTATACCAACTTTAGGGGGATAGATCATACAGAATAGCGGCTATTAGCAGCTAATTTCCACGTTATGTTTTGCATGAACTTACACCCTTTCGATACATATGCAAAACACAACGGGATCGAGCGGGATTCACTACACTTTTTCAATTTATGTATCTTAAGATTTTAACACATATACCCCACTTAACAAACAGTATGTTTGAAAGATGATCTTACAACATTTTTTTTTATTTTGTATTTGATTAGCAAAGTTGTAGATGCATAGAAATACACTACCCGGCATAAGTATAGACCTACAAAAAATAATGCAGCAATATTGCATCACATTGACTGACCTCAATATCTCCAAATCCTGAGGACTTACAAAGATGCTGTCTTCAGCAAAGTTATTAAGCCCAAATAAGCAACAACTTTTCTGGAGACGGTATTTTTGTACGTGTTCTGGTTTTAGATATAACGAGGTCAGTCAGAGTGTGGCAGAGTGTAATTTTTGAAAGTGATTTCAAACCAATCTAATATTTAATATTCAAAGGTCAGAGCTGTTTACTGTTTAGTTTAAGGTTGATTTGAAGGAGAAAAGTGATTCATACATACATACATTTATTTGTTCAACATCACATTTAAGACAAGACATAATCAACAATAGTACGCCACAATACTCGGTTTGTGGCTGCCGCTCTCAACCTCGGTCGCGCCCAATGCTCGCTAGGTCACGCTCCACCTGGCCCGCCCATCGTGCCCTCTGTGACCTACACTGCAAATTTCGTTTACTGGTATTCAGCAAACTTTGCTGATTTTTTTTGTGCTGATTTCATTCAGCAATGCGAATTTACTGAATATCAGCAATTATTTTTCAACTTGCTGAACCATCCAGCAATTTTGACAGTTGATCAGCAACGTTTTGCTGAAATTCATTCAGCAATTTATTTTGCTGATTTTTTTTGTGCTGGAAGCGTTTCAAAAATTTGGTGTGTACACCTTCTTGTGTCAACCGCGGTAGTAGAAAAAAATATTATCTCCAAATAACTGTTTTTTTTTTAATTTGTCTTTATTCCTAGTAGTTCTCAGGATTTGATGTTTTTACATAATCGAGCTCTGCAATCTGGTCTATTTGGTAAAACCGCGTTTTTTGCGCATCTACAACTTTGCAGATCAAAGGCAAAATAAAAAAAAAATGAAAATAGTTATTTATGTAACGAGTTGCAAAATGATGATTTTTACAGCACGAGTCGTACATTTATCCATTTCCATCAGTTGAACGGGATCACCCACGTGTTCCATCAAGCTAGAAGCAAAACTTGAATCAAGCAAGCTGTGCTTTAACCGTCATAGTTTTTCAAGCTATTGACGTGGAAACAAAGGTTGTTGCCCAAACAATTGCATTATGATTCATAATGCAACCCAAATGAGTTGCATTATGAATCATAATGCAACTGCTTTTTATAGTGAGAAAAAGTAGGCCGTAGTGACACTAAAACGGCAAGTATAAAATTCAATATTAAAGTGGCAAGTTGCAAAAAATCTTTTAAACATACTGTTTGTTAAGTGGGGTATTTGTGTTAAAATCTTACGATACATAAATTGAAAAAGTGTAGTGAATCCCGCTCGATCCCGTTATAATTTGCATATGTATCGAAAGGGTGTAAGTTCATGCAAAACATAACGTGGAAATTAGCTGCTAATAGCCGCTATTCTGTATGATCTATCCCCCTAAAGTTGGTATAAAAAAGTAAGAAAAACATTCCTAAGTCTTTTAAACGAAAAGATAGCCATTTGCTGTCTTCAGAAAAAATGTGTATTTTTGCAGTATCTACAACTTTCCTGAACATTGGAAAACTGGGAAAATTAATTTTAAAAAGATATTTCGAAAAATCGATTTTAAGGGACATATACACCATTTTTGCCCTATAACTTTGTTAAACTGCGAGATAGAATGTTTTGGTCTTCGACAAAGTTTCTTCTAAATACATTATCTACAATGTTTTCTTAGACATTTTTCAATTTTGACGTAAAATAAAAAAGTTATTTTTTTTATCTAAGTGTATACCACTCTTAAGTGAAATTTTGTTACATCAAAATAAAGTACTTGTAAAATGGAGAAACATTGTAGAAGACCACATAACGCTAATTCCAATAGTTTCTGAGTAAATACCCATGTCCCACTTTTTTTGATTTCGTCCCACTGTGCGCTGCGATCAAAATGATTTGAACATTGTTCAGTTCAAAATTTGGAACGCGAGCGAGCTCGAAATTGAACGCACCTTGAACAATGAGCAAGAACTGCATCAGTATAATGCCAACATGCCAACATGGTACCCTGGTACCCGCTAAACTGAAATGGTCATATTTCTGCCATTTTTTCGCCAATTCTAGCAATCTTGGGCTCATTGGATTCAGAATCTGACCTTCTATTGTGAGGGGGAACCGGTCCGGTCACCGTGGATTGCGGATAATCCGTATTTCGATGCAGAACCATTGGCGTAACTAGGATTTTTTCCTGGAGGGGGCCCAGGGGGGGCCTGACTTGAGATGAATTTTAATCGGGATGGGCGCCCGATATGTGAATATGCAAATCAGTATTGTAGTTTTGAGTAATCAAAATGACTGTTTCAGATTTGTTCATAGTTTTGTAAACTATATAAGTACGAACAATTCCTCCAAGATTTTTTTCCATAGCTTAATTCAGTGATTCCATCTTGGCTTCTTCCAGAAATTCAATCAAGAATTCATCTAAGGATTCCACTAGACATTTTTTCGGGGATTTGTCCTGGGATATCTTTAGAGGTTCCTCCAGTAATTGTTCCAGTGCTTTTTTCGAAGTTTCCTTCAGGAATTTCTCCAGAGATCCTTTAAGGTATTTCTGCAGGTATTCTGAGATTTCTACAGGGATATATGCCTTCCAAAATTCCACTAGAGATTGCTCCAATAATTACATCTGGAATGATTCGAAGTATTTCTGCAGGAATGTAATCCAGAAATTCTTTTAGAAAATTTTACTTAGAGATTCTTAAAAAACACTCCAAGAATTGCTTGAAAAATTTGTACAAAAAATTTTTAAGGATCCTAGTTTTTTTTATGTGTATTAACGAGATTTTTAGCCCTAGGCTAGTTCATCTCGGGACCCACGCTTTACTTACCTTCCGAAGGAAGAACTCACATTTTGCGATTTTGTCGGGAGTGGGATTCGATCCCAGGTCCTCGGCGTGATAGTCAAGTGTTCTAACCATCACACCAGGTCCGCTCCACTAGGGATCCTAGCATTCCTTCAACAAATACTGCATACATTGATTTCTTCATTTTTTTTATCCAGGAATATTCCTACAAAAATTCTTCCAGGTATTCGCTAAGAAAGCTCTCCTGAGATTCCATAAAGACTTCCTAATGGGGCTTGCTTCCGAGATTCCTCATCGGGTTTCTTCAGAAATTACTTCAAGAGTTCCTCCAGGGCTTCACCGGAAATTTCTTCTGTTATTCTTACAAAAACGAATTCCGAGATTATTTTAAACATTTCTAGAAGAACTCTTATTGGGATTCCTTCAGAAACTCCCGCAGGAATTAATCCAGGATTTCAGGATTTCCTCAGGAGTTTCAGCGGTTTCTTCAGTATTTTCCCTGATAATGCTTCAGAAAATCCTCCTGGAATTCCCTCAGAAATCGAACTTAGTATTTCATCAGGAATGAATCTTGAGATTCCTCCGGGAACTCCTTCGGAAATTCCTCCCGGATTATTTTCAAGAATTATTCCAGGTATTTCTCCTGGCATGCCTCTAGGATTTCATTCAGGCATTTCTCCAGAGCCTTCTGCAAGAGTTCTACCAAGAATTTCTCCAGGTACAGGAGATGGCCAAAATGTTTGGGATAGGCAACTTTTTTTTCTCTCACAAAAAAGTTCAGCATGCTATAACTTTTCATAGAGCGCATCAAAAAATCTCAAATTTTGACTGTTTATCAACCTATTATATGTGCATCATTGGTACAAATTTGGGCTTGATTGATTAATATTTCGCAAAGTTAGAACCGTTCGGGTAAAACACCTTTTTTTAGACAACGCATTTTTGAGCTGTCATATCTCGGAAACCAGTAAACCGAATTGAATGAAATTTTGAACGTACACTAACAATATGTGAATGCTTTACAAACTATTAAAACATAGACACTTTTTAAACGTTGAAAAAAGTTATCATGGATTGACACTTTTTGGACTTTTCTCGAAAAAATGTAATTTTTTTACATTAATGTGAATACATTTTAGTGTTGATATCCAAAGATTTTCCACTTCTGTTCTCAAATTATCTCTAATCAGATATATTAGAGTCTATTTAGATTGAAGGAAAAACACATTTAATAATTTTTGTGTGGTATTGTTAATTTTACTTATTTTCCTCTATATGGGTAAAAATTTCAACCCGATATAACTTAATTCGCCGTGAGAAAATATTACATTTTATAACGTCGTATTGAGTATCAATATATTGTTGATAAACGTTAAAAAATTCATTCAATTTGGTTCACTGGTTTCCGAGTTATGACAGCTCAAAAATGAGTTGTCTAAAAAAAAGTGTTTTACGCGAACGGTTCTAACTTCGCGAAAAATTAATCAATCGAGCCCAAATTTGTACCAATGATGCACACATAATAGATTGACAAACAGTCAAAATTTGAGATTTTTTGATGCTCTCTATGAAAAGTTACAGCATGTTGAATTTTTTTGTGGGAGAAAAAATGTTGCCTATCCCAAACATTTTGGCCATCCCCTGTATTACCCCAGGTATTTCCTCAGGAATTACTCCATGAATTCCTCCGAAAATTCTTCCAGGAATTTCTTCTCTAGGGTTTCCTCTGCACATTCCTCCAGGATTTATTTCATGGATCCCTCCAGGAATTCCATCGATGATTCCTGCAGTAATTCCTCCAGAAAATCCTCCTGGAACTCCACCAGAAATTTCTTTCTGAATTCCTCTAAAAATTTCTCCAGGAATCCCTTCAGAAATTTCTCCATGCATTCCTTCTAAAATTTCTCTAGAGATTCTTGCAGGAATTCATTCAGGGATTCTCAAGATATTCATTTAGGGATTCCTCCTGCATTTCTTTCATGAATAGATCCACGGATTTTCCCCAAGACTTCCTATAGAGATTTGTCCAGGAATTCCTCCTGAGGTTGAGCATGAGCATGAGCATGAGCATGATTGACCGCCCGCGGTTGCTCCTCTGTTATTGCAAGGACAACTGCATTTACACAAAGAACCAACAGATGATGCTTGGGATTAGCTTTCTCTTCATTGTGTAAATGCTGGAATCCCAATACTTTTCAATAAGCAATACCAGCGCCGGCCGCGTCCGAATGCAGGTCAATTGAGGATAGGGAAGGAAGTGATGACGTGATTCTCGCATAGGCCAATAACCGAGGAATTCTCTGCGTTACTACGAGAAATCACTAGGAGTTTGGACAGGGTGAATGGAGATATGTTGAGGATTTTTTCGTGGTAAACGAGTGTAATGTTTTGATTCGCGATTAATAATGCGCTCGCGAAGAAATACCCTTCTAAACCTTGGACGACGAACTCGATCTATTGTGCCTCAAAACTCACCCTACATAAGTTATTCATTCGCAACTAAGGAGAACACAATGCTAAACACCGACGCATCTGTAGATTGCGTTTCCGCGCGAGACAATGCTGAACGCGATCAATTCACAAATATTAACAAAATAACACGTGATAAATAAATCAGAAAGATCTTACCGCATGGATCGCCGTCTATCTTTTACCGACCCTCTCTTTTTCCAGAAATTCATGCAACCTTTATTTGAGTCAAAACATTTATTCATTTGGACTAAAATATTACAAATGTCGACACCGAAGATGACGAACCATTCAAATTTTTGTGTTCATGCAAAAAATGAAAGGAAATTATTTATTATCAACTAAATGCGCATTTGGAACTAGCGCCGACACATGACGTGACGAACTTTTCAATATTTGTTAGATAAATACACAAAAACCAGAGCAGAATTGTATAAATCCTTTAGCATTAATTATTATTATTATTATTGTTATGATAAAATGGAAAGAGCTCACCAATTAACATCCTTCGAAGTGTCCTACAGCATCTTCCACTAATTGGCCTCTTCTCCGAAATCACACTGAACCGCTACAACTACACACGGGTACGATGATGTGGACATTCAAATTGACGACGACGACGACGCAGCCGGTCCGAATAAAAAAAAAGCGGCTTTTTCACTTTGCCTCAAAAATCACACTAAACCGCCTAGTACGAAGATGAGCACAGCCAAATCTGCGACGACGACGACGCGGCAGCCCCAAATGAAAAAATGGCCTCTTCACTTTGCCTCCAAAATCACGCAGATGAGCACAGTCAAATAGACGACGACGACGGACGATCCGAATGAAAACGCGGCCTGTACACTTTGCCTCCAAAAACTCAAAGCGGCATTTCGACGTTGCCTCCAAAAACACACTAAACTGCCCTGTACGAAGACGAGCACTGTGAAATAGACGACGACGACGACGCGCTCGCGGCCGAACCAAATGAAAAAGCGGCATTTCGACGTTGCCTCCAAAAACACACTAAACTGCCCTGTTCGAAGACGAGCACTGTGAAATAGACGACGACGACGACGACGCGCTCGCGGCCGAACCAAATGAAAAAGCGGCATTTCGACGTTGCCTCCAAAAACACGAATTCCTCCTGAGGTTCTCCCAGAAATTGAATCAGGGATTCCTCCAGGTTTTTTTTGCAAGAATTCCCCCAGGGATTCTTCCAAGTAATTCTCTAGAAATTCCTCTAAGGATGCCTCCAGAAATTCCTCAAGAGGTTACTTAAGTATTACCCCAAGAATCCCTTCAGAAAGTCCTCCAGGAATTGATCCAGGAACTCCCATAGGAATTCCTTCAGAAATTACTACCGCAATTCCTTCAGGAATTCCTCCTGGAATTCCTCTGGGAATTCCTCCTGGAATTCCTCTGGGAATTCCTCTAGAAATTTCTCTTGGATTTTCTTCAGAAATTTCTCTTGGAGTTTCTTCAGAAATTTCTCTTGGAATTTCTTCAGAAATGTCTTTTGGGATTTCTTCAGAAATTCCTCCATTAACTGCTTCAAGAATTTCTCTCGAGAATCCTCCAGGAATTCATCCGAGAATTCTTCCAGGGATAGTACCAAGGAATTTCCACAAAAAATCCTTAACAGATTAATCCAGGAATTCTTCTTAGGATTCCGCAAAGAATTTATCCAGAACTTCCTGCAGGAATTTGTCCAGAACTTTCCAGGCATTCCTCCTGAGGTTTCTTCAGAAATTGCTTCAGGGATTCCTCCAGGGATTTTCCAAAGAATTTTCCCAGGGATTCTTCCAAGAATTTCTCGAGAAATTTCTCTAAGGATTCCTCTAGGAATTTTACAAGAGGTTTCTTTAGAAATTTCTCCTGGGAGTTTCTCCATGGACTCATCCCGGGATTTCTCCAGCAATTCATGTAGAGATTGCTTCGGGAGCTCTTCTAAAAACTCCAAACTTCACTAGATTGCTCCCAGAATTCTTCTGAAAACTCCACCAGTAACTCATTTAGAAATGTATCCAGAGATTACTCCAGGCATTAGTCCAGGAATTTCTCCAGGGATTTTTTATGGAAATTCCCCAGGGTATGCTCACATAACATAAGTGGAACTCCATGGTCTGAGCGAAGGAAAAAGTTGTATCCTTTTCCAGCACGCGAAACTGTTATATCTTTAATAAAAGGCGTCGAACTGTCACTTATTTTGGTAAACAAAAAACATCTGATCCAAGCAGTATTCCAGTTTTGGCAAAGAACACAGGAACGAAGATTGGTATCTGAGATATGCGCAAAACTAGCTGCTGGAAATCCACTTATTCATGTTGTCACAAATTCATTGAAATCTTCGAAATAACACATGCACGTTCCACACATCGATCTCCCTTTATATTTGAAGCCATAAAACGTACTTTCGACTTGAGTTTACAAAGTTTTATTACAATTTATGTCCTATTTAAGATCTCCACGTGCTGCCAGTCTAGATTTATGAGGTCTTTGCTTTCCTTCACAGCAATGAAAAATGGTATACATGCTGAAAAATAGTATGGCAATAATGTTATAATGCATTTGACATTTCGATGCCCTGTATAACAGTGTACGAACTCGGAAAGGCATCAACTTTTTGAGGCAGAGTTCCACTTATGTTATGTGGTATGCTCCAGGGATTTTTTAAGGAATTCCTCGAGAGATTCCTCCAGGAATTGATACAGGCATGTCTCCAGGAATTTATCCAGGGGTTACTCCAGGCATTCCTCCAGAAGTTCCTCCAGAGATTTCTATAGGGATTCCTCCAGGCATTAATCCAGGATTCCTTCAGAAATTACTACCGCAATTTCTCCAAGAATTTATCTAGTAAATCCTCCAGGGATTCATTAAGAAATTACTCCAAGAATTCCTCCCGGAGTTTATCCAAGAAATATTCCAATAATTCTTCCTGGGATTCTTGAATGATTTCTTCCTGAGATATCTCTAGGAATTCCTTCAAATATTTTTTCAGGAATCCTCCAGGAAATCCTCAAGGGATTCTTTTAAAAATTTCTACTCAAATTCTTTCTGGAATTTATTCAAGAATTATTCCAGGTATTCCTCCTGGCATTCTTCCAGGATTTCATCCAGGCATTTCTCCAGGGACTCCTCCAGGAGTTCTACCACGAATTTCACCAAAAATTTCCCCAGGTATTTCTTCAGGAATACTTTCGGTAATTTATTCAGGAATGGATCCAGGAATTCCTCCAGGAATTTCTTCGGAAATTCGTACAGCAATTCCTTCAGGAATTGTTCCAGGAATTCCTCCAGAAATTCTTCCAGGGTTTCCCCCAAGAATTAATCCAGGAATTTCTTCTCCGAGGTTTCCTCTACACATTCCTCCAGGAATTATTTCATGGATTTCTCCAGAAATTCCTCCGATGATTTCTCCAGTAATTCTTCCAGAAATTCCTTCTGAAATTGCTCCTGTAAGTCCTCCAGAAATTCCTCTGGAAATTTATCCTGGAACTCCATTAGAAATTCCTCTCAGAATTGCTCTAGGAATTTCTCTAGGAATTTTTTAGGGATTTCTCTATGAATATATTCAGAAATTTCTCCATGGATTCCTTCCAGAATTCCTCTAGAGATTCTTCCAGGAATTCATTGAAGGATTCCTCAAAGAATTGATTAAGGGATTCCTCCTGGAATTCATCCATGAATAGTTCCATGGAATTTCCCCAAGATTTCCTATAAAGATTTGTCCAGAAATTCCTCCTGAAATTCCACCTGGAACTTGTCGTAAGTTCCTCCAGGAATCCCTCCTAAGGTTCCTCCAGAAATTTGTTTCAGGGATTTCTCCAGGGTTCTTTCCAAGAATATCTCCAAGGATTCTTTCAAGAAATTTTGTAGAAATTTCTCTAAGAAATTTTGCGGGAATTCCTTATGAGGTTTCTTCAGAAATACTCCAGGAATTCCTTCAGAAAGTCCTTCAGGAATTCATATAGGAATTCCTCTGGAAATTCCTCAGAAATTACTAGCGCAGTGTCTCCAGGGGCTCCTCAAGAAATTCCATCAAGATTTACCGTAGGTCCAGGAATCCCTCCAGGAATTTCTTCGGATATTCCTACAGCATTCCGCCAGGAATTTCTGCAGAAAATCCTTTAGAGATTGCTTCCGATATTCTTTCAGGAGATTCTTCAGGAAATTCTATAGGAATTTTTCCAAGGGATTCCTCCGGAAATTCTTTCAGGTTTCCTCTAGGAATAAATCCATGAATTTCAACTCCAGGGATTCCTCTAGAAATCCGTCCAGGAGTTATTTCACGGGTTCTTCTAGAAATTCCGCCAGGAATTCCTCCAAGAATATACCAGAAATTCCTGCAGGGATTCCTCTAAGGATTCTTCCGTGAGATTCCTCCAAGAATTCCTCCTGGAATTCCTCCTGGAATTCCTCCAGAAATTCCTCTTGGAATTTTTCTAGAAATTTATCTTGGAATTTCATCAGAAATTTCTCTAATGCTCCAGGCATTACTCCAGGAACTTCTCCAGTGATGCCTCCTTCAGAAATTTATCCATTAACTTTGGAGCCAAGAGTTGAAAGTCTCTCTAAAAAAGACAAATCAATCAATCAATCCATTAACTTTTCCAGGGAATCCGCCAGGAATTTGTCCAAAAAATTTTCTACACACTAAACGCTTTCAGCAATATTTTGCTGAATTTTGCCGAGCTGAAGGCTCCAGCAAAATTTTTTGCTGAACTTTCAGCAAAGTTTGCTGAATTTCAGCAAAACGTTACTGGTGATCAGCAGAGTTTACTGAACAAATCAGCAAAATTTTGCTGAATTTCAGCAAAATTTTTACTGAAGCCTTCAGCTCGGCAAAATTCAGCAAAATTTTGCTGAAACCCTCAATCGATTTTTGGTGTGTAGGATTTCCTCCAGAAATCCATCTTGGGATTGCCGAGAAAATTTGCTTATGATTTCACAAAAAAAATGTGCCTATGATGCTTCGTTCTATGATTTTTCAAAGTAGGTGGTGTCTGTGGAAAATTTTTGATTTTCACTGGAGTTTTCCGGAAAATTAGGCGACCCTGATTTTTTTCAATTTAGTTTTTCAAATATATATGACCCCTACCTAATTTCATGAACCTTCAGAAACTTCATACCAATTTGTACGATAATAAAAAAAATCCCAGGCATTAGCCCAGGAACTTTTCCAGAGATTCCGCATGGAATTTTTCCAGAAGGTTCTCCCGGATATCCTCCAGAAATACATCTAGGAACTCCTTCTGTGATTTCTTGAAGAATTTCCAGAAATGCATCCAGAAATTCCTCCAAGGATTCATCTAAAAATTTTCTAGTAATTTCTACAGGGATTTCTGATGCGGATTCTTCAGATTTTTTTTTTTCCTGAAATTCCTAGCATAATTGCTTTTCGGATTTCTCCAGGAATTCATCCAGGGATTCCTCCAGGTATACTTTCACAAATTACTCCAGGGATTCTTGCAGGTATTGCTCCGAGAATTCTTGTAATGATTTCATCCGAAATTTCTCTCGGAATTTTTTTAATAATTTATTCAGCGGTTAGTTAAAAAATTACAGTATTCCGTTCATAATGTTTTTCAGGGATTCACCCCAGGGTTTTTTTTTAGGATTACTTGTAGATTTTTTGAATAATTTGAAGGATTTCTAGAGAAATTCCTCCAGCGATTTGTATTGAAATTCTTTTAGATAATTTTAGAGGGACATAGAAGCCAAGAAATTCTCCAAGAAATCATCCAGGAATTCTTTCACAATTATCTCATGAATACCAAGTCTTTTACAAGTCCAATCATAAATATCTTCAAATTTACGATTACATCTTGCAGCACCAACTATTAAATATATAAAAACTTCCTCAATGACCATTTGAATTTGTGCGTTGTGTGATAGACGCAAAAATACACCTGGCCCACGAAATAAAAGAAATTAATAGTGACCGACTAGAAATCACCTCCAGCATGGTTTTAATGAATACACTCGCGTTTACGCTTCAGCTACGTACATCTATTCTCACTAGGAATTCACAAACTTTTGCTGGAATTCCATTGCAAATTCAACCAGAGTTTTTTCCCACATGATACTTGATTTCCATAAAGAATCACTTAACCATATTTTACAGTAATGCTGCTAGAAAATTCAAAGATTCTTAAAGATAATCATCCAGGAATTCCTGGAAATTATCATTTAGATTTGATTTCTCAGCAATTTAAAAAAAAGAAGATGTGCAAAGTATTGCTTTTATATAATTCTGATTATACATATAATATTTCCAAACAAAACTAACTAATTACATAGACCATTTTGGACAATGATCTTGTAAAGAGTGACAAGTTGAGAATTGTCTCCAATAACTGTCAATTTAAATTGAGAATATAGATCTATGTTTGTCACCATGACAGTGGTTTTCAGATTTTTTCTAATTTCCATATATAAAGTCATGAAAAATTTCTGGGGGGGGCCTGGCCCCCCCTCTAGTTACGCCAATGTGCAGAACCCAAATGCCCGATGCCACAATTCCTAGGTCGTATGGCGCATTTTTCCGTGCAACAACGAGTGTACACACAAATGCGTCACAAAGTCCTAGGAGAGAAGGCATATAAGATATGATGACGCATCCAAGCTTTTGGACGTTATTTTGCATAAAAACGCGTCATAAGAACCGAGGCGTTGTCACCCCGGATGATTCGATCCGCTCCCTTCCCAACCCCACAATGCAATGTATGTACGCAAAGGTTAGTATTATTAGTTATTAGTATGGTATTATGTGGTACAGTAAAGGGCCATGTTCCATGAAGGCTTATTTCTACGGAACTCTGGACGACTGGACCGATTCATTAGCTTTACATATTGATAGAATAGTGTATTAGAACATTGAGCCGAATGGGGATCTGAACGGGCGTTCTTGAGAAGTGAAAAGCTCTGACACGCAAGTTCAATGTTTACTGCGTTCACGTTCAAAAAATTGAACGCGTTCAGTTCATTTTTGGCTCGCGTTCAGTTCAAATGCAACACTGCTCTCAGTACAACAGCTTAGAATAACTGACCAGTGGCAAGGCCACATACATATAGCGAATGATGAATTCTTGATCGAGAGCCCAGCTCAAACAGTACTGCACCATACATTTGATTTCCGCTACAATGCAGAATGCCACAATATTTGCAGAATTTCTTCTAAGATTTTCATAGTATTTTCTCCAAGGATTTGTTAAAGTATTTTTTTTTCAACTTTTTTCATTCATTGCTTCAGAAATTCCTCCAGAAAATCGTCTAGAAAGATTTCTTCAGAAAATGGACGGACCTGGTGGCCTAGTGGCTACTACGTGATTCATACGCAGAAGGTTCTGGGTTCAATCCCTGGCTCGTCCCTTTCATCCCACTTTGTATCTTTCTATCCACTTTCTGTCTTTCTTCTATACATATACATCTCATGTATATTTGCATATCCAAAGTCATCGGTAGAACCAGAAACGGATTGGCAAAAGCCAACAAGAAAAGGAAAGAAGGACAGAAGGAAAAAGGAAAGGAAAGAAGAGAAAAGGATGGCAAAAGCCGGCTCCCTTCCTTTCTTCCAACTTCCACAGCACAGTGTCAATCAATCAATATCGCCTTACAAGTTATGCAACTTAGCGAATTGTGCCGCATCATCTCCACATTAATCTTCTTACATTCTATCACTTAACGCCTCACATCCACGCACCATACGTGAACGCTCTGCCAAAAATAACCATTTCCCAACAACACTCCGACATCCCCATGACCTTGGGTAGGCACAGAGAACTCAACGGCCAGTATATGGACAAGCGATAGCAATCATCACTTCCCTCCCCTCCCCCACATTGAACTGCATCCTGACGTAGCAGGCGCTATTCTCGCCTAAAAATAGAAAATCACCAACACTGAAGGTGCCATTAGACTGTTTGTCAAAATGCCAAATATTTGTCATTGTAGTCCAACATTCATCCAAGGTTGCCATGATTCACGTTATGTTGGCCTTTGGTCGGGCTTGTTTGGCCAAATATTTGTCATATATACCTAATGGGACCTTTGTACACTGAATGCCGAAGAAGCTATCTTATTGGTTTCTTGTGGGACTGTGAGAGTGTAGCTGATCTGGCAATACTGGAGAAGCAACTGTGGGCGAACAATAAAGCTAAAGTTCAAATTCAAAGATTCCTTCATAAAAATTTCAAAGCATTCCTACATTCATGCCAAAATTACTAAAATTAATCCTACAGCAATTCCAGCAAGAGTTTTTCCAATAATTTCATTCCACCATGGGTTCGTCCAAGGATCTTCCAGGAATTCGCTCAATGTTTCTGGGTAGATTTTTCGTTCAATTCCTCCATGAATCCTACCAAGAGCTTTTTTTGGGAGTGCTTCTAACAATTTGTTCGTGGATTTCCAAAGAAATGCCTCCTAGGGCTTACTTCATAACTTCCGTCAAGAATTCCTTTAAACTTTGTTTCAAGGATTACTTCTTGAATTCTTTTGAAATTTTCCAAGGATTTTTCAATGAATTTCTCCAAGGATACATATTGCCCATTTTACTGGCATTTTACCAGATTAGCTGGTATGTCTGAAACATACTGGAAAAACTTTTAATTAGAAGGCACGAAATGTTGCTAATTGGCAAATTGAGAGATGAAATTTGTGAAAAAAATCGCGTTCTGGTGGGATTCGAACCCACGACTCCGTATTCGCTAGACCGGCGCTTTAACCAACTAAGCCACAGAACAGGTAATGGTTCTGCGGAATAGAAAGCCAAACTGACTCCGAAGCCGCACCGTGAACACTCCTATTTCACAAACTCATCTCTCTTTTCGGCTTAGATGCCAATCCACAACACACTCCTGTTTGTGCCCACTAACTACAAGTGCGAGCGAATTATTTATATGAAGCCGAGACTTACTCTCGCACTCCGCATACCTAGCCACCAGGCAGTTTGTTTTTGCTGATGTCTAATAAGTATGCGTCGAGAGCTCGGCACGGTCGGACGCTCGGACGACCGAACTGCGCCAAGTGACGCAAGCAAGAGTACAATGATACATATTGCCCATTTTACTAGTTTGTGAAATAGGAGTGTTCACGGTGCGGCTTCGGAGTCAGTTTGGCTTTCTATTCCGCAGAACCATTACCTGTTCTGTGGCTTAGTTGGTTAAAGCGCCGGTCTAGCGAATACGGAGTCGTGGGTTCGAATCCCACCAGAACGCGATTTTTTTCACAAATTTCATCTCTCAATTTGCCAATTAGCAACATTTCGTGCCTTCTAATTAAAAGTTTTTCCAGTATTCTCCAAGGATTTCTCTAGGAATAGTTGCAATGCCTCAGGGATTTATCCTTAAATAACTCTTAAGACTTCTTAAAGATTTCGGAAACCCTTCCAAGGATTATTTTTGGAATACTTTTGAAGACTTCTCCAGGAATATTCCCAAAAAATCATCTATAAGTTCATTCAAGGACACTTTACGGAATTCTTCCCTATGCTTCGTTAATATCTGAAGTTTGGAAGACTTTCTGGGGGAAATCCTTGGATGAATTCTTAGAAAATTATTTTAAAGAAATCCCTGAGATATGTTTGAATGAATTTCTGAAAAAATATCCTCGGAAGAAATTTTGATAAATTAGTGAAATAATTCCTAGGGAAACTTTGGTAAAAAATCTCAAAGAAATTTTTGCAAGAAATTATGAGAAGACTGCCTGTAAAGAATTCCGAAAAAGGTTAAATGAAGAAATTGTGCAGTAATTTTTTGAAAAAACTCCTGTAGAGATCCTTAGAAAAATTACTGGAAAAGTTTGTGGAAGTACATATTCCTCTGAGTATTCCAAAAAAATCTAGAAGGGTGCTTAAAGTGATTTCTGGAGGGAGATGGTTCTGGAATAATGTAATTGAAGTATTATTCGAATCAGCTCTTGGGAAATCCTTGGAATGATGCCTAGAGGAATATTGAGAAAGATTTTGAGAGCAGTTTCACGAAGAGTGCCTCGGGGAGCTCTTGGATGAATTACTCGGGGAGTTCAAGGAATAATCTCTGAAAAAAATCTAGCGAGACTTTCTACAAGACATCAAAAATTTAATAATAATTGGAGAAATCTTTGGACACAACTCCTAAAGAAAGCCCTGCAAAAGATAATGAAGCAATTATTGGCAAATACTGAATAACTTGTATTTAGAAGGCACCGATTATTGTTACATACATCATGCCGTACAACATTCTGTGCCTTCTAATCACATGCTTTTTAGTATATTTCAGACATATCAGAAAATCTTGTAAATGCCAGTAAAGTGCTACATATATCAGTGAATGGATCGCCAATCCGGAGACGGCGGGTTCGATTCCCGTTCCGGTCGGGATAATTTTCTCGACTACCTGTGCATAGTGTATCATTGTACTTGCCTCACAATATACAAATTCATGCAATGGCAGGCAAAGAAAGCCCTTCAATTAATAACTGTGGAAGTGCCTAAAGAACACTAAGTTGAAGCGAGGCAGGCCAAGTCCCAGTGAGGACGTAGAGCCACAAAGTAGAAGAAGAAGAAGAAGAAGAAGATATAAGTGAATCTTCTGAAAATTTCCAAGAAATAATTAAAGAAAATCCTTGAAGGAATTTTTGAAAATGCCCTTGACATGATTCTTGGAGTATTTCTTGGAAAAATGTTTGAAGACATTTTTGTATTATTTTCGGAGGAATCCCTAAAATAATTCTTCACTAGAGTATACATTCCAGGACTCTTTTTAGAATACTTGAACCAGTCTTCAAAAATGTTTGAGGAAAAAAACCCGAAAAGAATTTAAAAAAAAAATCTTGGAAGGAAAAAATTTCGGATGTACTACTTCAAATATTCCCTGTTAATTTATTTCAAGAATTTCCAGAGGCATCCTTGGAGTAATCTTGGGAAGAATCTTTGGACAAATCTTTGAAAGATTTACCAAACAATCGATGGAAAGAGTTTTCCATCGTCATTATTTTGAAAAATTCCTAAAGGAATCCTTGGGTTTTTTTAAGGGATTCCATGAAGCTTCTCCATGAAAGAATGTCTGGAAATCTTTTGAAGAATTACCAGGCATATTATCGAATGAATTGCTGGACAAACCATTAGAAGGATTTCTTGTAAATATTTTGGAAAACATGTTTTTTGGAGGAAACCTTGTAAGGATGCTAGTAGAACTCGAGAAAACACTCTTGGAAGATTTTCTCGAAAAATCCATTAAAAAATCCAAATACGCCCTACCAAGAATATCCAGAGGAACCCTTAGAAGAATTTTTAAAACAATTCTTAGAATGCTCAGAAGAATACCTGAAAACCTTCGGAGGAGTCCTCGGAAGAATTTTGCAAAAAAAATCAAAAGCGCCCTATCAAGGATTTTTGAAGGAACCCTTAGAACATTTTTTGGGGGAAATTCTTGGAATGCTCAGAGGCATTCCTGAAAACCTTCGGAGGAGTCCTTGAAAGAATGTCCATGGAATGTAAAATGCTTCAAAGAATTCACGGTTGAAAAAAATCTGGAAGAAATCGTCAAAGAATTTCTGAAAAATTAAGAATGTATTGTAAGAATTCTGGTAGAACACGAGAAAACACTGTCGGAAGATTCTCCTGAAAAAAATCTGAATAACAAATCCAAAAGCGCTGTTTCAACAATTTCCGGAGGAACCTTTAGAAGAATTTTTGGGGCTATTTTTGGAATGTTCAAAAGAGTTCCCGAAAATCTTCGGAGAAGTCCGCGGGAGATTGTCTAAAATGAATTCCTGAATAATCAGTTTAAAAATTCATGAAGAAATCATTAGAAGAATTTCTTCAAAATTTCTTGTAAAAACACCTGGAGGAATCCTTTGAAAAATCCTGAACGAATCCTTTGAAGAACACATAGAAAAATTCTTGGGAACAATTTTTTTGAAATTTTCTCCGAAGATTTTCTCCAAAGATCCTGGAAAAAATGCCTGAGTATCATTTAAAAAAAATCCTGGAGGAATCTTTTGAAACATTTCTAGAAAACCCGTAGGAAGAATTAACTAAGGATTTCTAGGAAAAATTGCTGAAGGAATGCGTGACGAAAACTCAGGGATTTTTTGGAGAATTACTGGCAATTTCAAGAAAAAAAAATGTTTGGAAGAATGTCTGGAATATCCTTGCAATAAATACCGGACACTTTATCAAATAAATGGCTCGACAAACCAAAACATCAGAACATTACCGAAACATTAGAAGGATTTCTGCAGAAATTAAAAAAAAAATCTTGTAGGAATCATTGTTAATATTCTCGTAGAATATCAGAAATTAGAAGAAGTTTCTTGAATTTTTTTGGAAATAAAATCCTATCAAAAGCTTCGGCAGGAACCCTTGGAAGAATTTTTGGGGAAATTTTTGGAATGCTCAGAAAAAAACCCTGAAAATCTTCGAAGGAGTCCTCGAAAGAATGTTTCGTTAAATGCTTGAAAGAACTTCCTGGTAATCAATTTAACGAATTCGTATAGAAATTATTAGATGAATTTCTGCAGAAATTGTTGGAAAAACTTCAGGAGGAATGCTTAGAAAAAATCCTGACCGAGTTCTTTGGTAATCTCGGAAGATTTTCCCCACAGATCCTGGAAGAAAATGCCGGAAGTGCCAAATCAAAAACACCGGAGGAATCCTTGGAAAAGTAACTGGAAAATCGTAGGCAGGAATTTCTTGGGAAAATTTCTGAAAGAATCCTTGATGAGAACCTGGGGATTTTTGGAAGAATTCCAGGGAATTTATAGACAAGTCCTAGAAAGAATTGCCGGACAAGTTTTTAAATGATTTGCTCGACAAAACATTACTAGGATTTCTGCAGAACTTTTTGAAGAAAATTCTAGGAGAGCTGCAGAAATCATTCTCGGAAGATTTTCTTGAAAAATCCTAGAAAAAAAATACAAAAGCAGCCGTTTAAGAATTTCCCGAGGAAGCCTTAGAAGAATTTCTGGTGCATTCAATGTAATGCTTAGAAGAATTCCTGAAAATCCTCGGAGGAATATCTCGCAAGATGTTTGAAAGAACTCCAAGTTAATTAAAATAATTCCTGAAAAAAAAACAATCTAAGAAAATTTTCCGTAAAAAATCTTTTAAGAGTTTCAGGAGAAATCCTTAGAAAAAATCCAGATCGAATCCTTAGAAGAATGCACAGAGAAATCCTTGGAAATATTTTTTATATATTCTCGGAAGATTTTCTAAACCTGGAAGAAAATGCCGGAAGTTCCATTACAAAAGCTACCGGAGTAATCCTTGGAAAAATTTCTGGAAAATCGTAGGCAGAGTTTTCTGAGGATTTCTTAGGAAAAATTCCGAAATAATTGTTACAGCAAACGAAAGGCTTTTTAGAAGAATTCCTGGATATTTCTAGAAAATTCCTTGGAGGAATGTCTGGAGAACTCTTGAAAGAATTATCCCACATGCTCTTGAATGAATTGCTCGAAAAACTATTTTCGTTGCAGAAATTTTCGAAGAAAAAATATTGGAGAAAGCGCTGTAAGAATTCTAAGGACTGTTCATTTTATGAAGAGGACACCTTATTTGTGTGATATCTTTTTTATTTTTCAATAAAATCATTATCGTTTTTTTGCATAATTTTCCATAGCTATTCTACAGTGTAGGAAAAATATAACATTATACAAA